>NC_134470.1:31996159-32154007 GCF_964194025.1 Convolutriloba macropyga
ACCTGTCAGTTATTAGACCAAGAACAACGTTTAGAAAAAATATCCGACAGATTGCCAAAAAATAGCCGCGATAGACGCTTGTGGCCTTCCATGGAATTGAAACAACAAAAGAAATAAGATAGACAGATTGACCACCAGTCCTTTAATAGACCACTACTTTTTGGGTTAGATTCGGACTGTCATTTTTATGAGACATACGCTCTACAGGGAACAAGCCCCAATAGAGCTTTTTCAAAGTTAATATTCGAAATCAAAAGCTCAAGACTAACACTCAAGATTTAGGGCATATACGTTTGGCACTACTTAGATGCAAAATATTGATCTTTAACTAGTAAATGTTCATAAAAGTTCATTAAAAAAGTTCAGAAGTCATTTTTTTGATGAGGCAAGTAACGCAATTGACCTAAAAATGACGTCATGTACACAAATTAACTGCAAAGCAGTAGACGTTACTGAAATTGAAAAAGTCAATGTTGCAAGACTCATCGAAGGAGACAAAATAAGAAAAACCACGATGTCCCCAATAATAGCCACTATCGCCTCGCGTCTATTAATAACAATAGAGACTGCTGAAACCTTTGCTTGACTTTTTGAAAACTACATTCTCAAAGTTAAAAAAACATTTAGATGCCTGATATGATTTAAAGCAATTGCGACATTTCCTTACTAGATCATACAACTTTATTAGAGCATTCCAGATAAATCCAGATCTCAAATGAAAAACAGTGAAAACAAAAGTCAAAATGACGCACGCCAATAAAACTATCTCAAACCAAATAATTTATCTTCCTTCATTTTAACAGCAAATTGAATTTATTGCCCCATTATTTTGGGTGGCTAAAATGACAACTCAAATTCGACTCATTGATATTTGACTTCTCAAAATTAATTCTGCGTGAAATATTAAACCTATATTGAACCATTATTTCATTCCAAAATAATTAAGATAGTTAAAACGAGAGGCAAGCGGTTGACTTTGGTAGTATCCAGCTGGGGCTCAGGGATGCCAGCATTAAGGTTGTGGGGGGGGGGGGGAGGGTGGAGCGAAATGGGGGAGAGGGTTGGGAGGACTGAAAAAATGGGGGGGACAAACCGCCAGGTGGGTGGACGAGGGAGTGTTGGGGGTGTGGAGGCACGGAGTGTTGGGGCGAGTGGATGGATCGCAAACTACTAAGGCGTGAGGCCATAAGAGACCTGCTCACACTCAATGCTCTCCGGGCTTTGGGAATTCACCTGCTTATCCCATTTTTGAGGACTGTCACGCCCCTATTTCGTGCCTCATAGTTACGTGATGTTTTCTCTATAAAAATCCATATAAAGTGCTATTATTTAGTTCATATTCAGATAGATGGCCTGAAACCCCTTATTTAAGTTTATTAAAAAGAACCTCAGATTGACAGCTTACAGATAAACATATTAAGTACCTAAAAGCCTCAATATTTACCTCTTAAGTTCCCTGACGATGAAATTGTATAATTAATAAATAACTTCATGAGAAAATATGTACTTGGTGAAGTAATTATGCTGATAAAGTAGGTGCTAATACGGAAACTATATATGTACTTAAAAAACATCAAGAGACGTACAACAGCCGGAAATTTCCCAACTTGAAGATCAGTAAATATTTGCAAAGGACCATTACAACTCGAGGTACAACTCTGTGGAACCCATGATCACCAGAACACCGGAGAACCAGCCTGACAATCAGTTGATAACAATCTCTTGAGACCTCACAAAGAAAACTTCTTGATGAATATTATTGATAAATCTCGTTAAGATAATTAAAGATTGAACTGGAAAAATCTTTATAAAACTCTGAGTTACAGCAAGCTACAGTAGAGTGAAATAGAACTCCGTGAAAAGCTATTAAAATTCAAGGCAACTAGTGGATATATCACGCATTCGAACCGCTCAATAAAAGGCTATTACTAGCTAACTTTATTCAGAATATATTCGCTCAAAAATTGCACTATGAAACAACTATAACAAGTTCTTGTATAATGCCAATAATTCAAGTTAATTACACTGAACATTAACCTCAATAACACCACGAGGAACACTCTAAAAGTCAGTACGTAACAAGGACAAAAAGTTAAGGGTCAGACAGGATATTGATCAAGCGGATAATCGCACTAAAAAGATCACAGGACTAATATAATCGCTACAAACTTTGTTTGAGAGCAATTAATCATCTCTAAAACTCCAGATATCGCTACTAAGTAATCACTACGAAGCTTACATTGTGTGTAAGATGTTCGACTACAGTCTCTTGCAGACCATTGTAGAGCCTGACTCCATGCTTGTGCAGCACCATTGTGTATGCATTGCGGTAGAGCTCCTCGAAACTAAGACCAGAGTTGTTCTTTTTCTGGATCTCAATGATAGAGTCTCTCAACAGCTTCCAAATGTTGTCCACCAGCTGATCGTCCATGTTCATTGGGAATGCCTGCAAATTTAACCAAGTCAAACATTTTAAAATTATAAATGGCCGATACCTTGAGTCAGAATCAGCATCAGCATCCACATCAGAATCAGCAACACAATGAAATGAAATGAAAATACAAACACCGTGCAGCTCAAAAAAAGGTTCAACTAAAAACGAACAGTATTCGCCCTCAAGAAACCAAACTATATCATTTGTTTCTTTCGATGTTGTCTAGAACAGAGGCTGACGTTTCCCATCGGAGAGTAGAAGCGGATAGTAAATCAAACTCGCTTTTAAGCTCGCAAATATCAAAACAATGTAAAGCACAATGTACTTTATTCGGTCGTGAAATTTTAGTTTTCACTTTACTGCCATTGGCTTATCAGTATACATCTATTCAATTAAACGTTCAGTTTAATGAAACTGCATCCAACAGTAAACAATCGTCATCACTCGCAGTTCACTCACTTTGATGCGCATACTGGATGACTGATCTTTTCTGTTGCCCCTGGCCCCGCCCATACCTCCCGAGGAAGCTGCCGCCCCTTGACCCCCTCCTCCCGAAGCACTGCTCGACAAACGCCCGTCGCCTCTGCTCATTTCATCTATCTGAAAATGATACGTTCAAACTCCTTACATCATTTTCGATATTTGGAGATTTTAAAATCTTGTCAGATTTAAGCAATCAAGTAATACATGTCACCAACTTCTATTTCATAAATCAAAACTGTCAAATAGTCGAGGTTCATTGATATTCAACTACTTCATTTATACCATTGCTTAAACTTGAAGGCCTGGGTCTCAATGTGATTCAAGAAAGTGATTGAAAAATTGTTTGCAATCGAAGAAAAATCCATGATTATTGTCTGCAGTTTATTCTACCAGAGTAAAAAAATAGAATGAAACGTTCTGAATTACGTTGTCAGATGAGACAACAACTTCTAAATTAACATACACACGAAAAAGATTCAGACGCAGCAGAAGTAATGCAAAATCTTAAGATTTGAACTACCGTGATCAGGGTCCCAAAAAAATGAGGAAGTCCCGTTGCGAAGTTGAAAAACGTAATACCAATCACAATCATAGAATAAAAGGAGAGAAGGTAAGACCGCTGGAGCTTGATCTGTAGGCCTTCAGCATCGAACTGCAGACGAAAATTACATGTTAATAAAAAACGAGTCAAAAATCAGTTGGTTTGCAATTATAAAGGTTTAATCAGGAAATTTTCTGTTTTGAAAAGTTTTGTTATTTTGCCTTGTATTCCTGCACGAACAGTACTTAGATATTACAAACATAGCTGGCAGATTAATAGCCGAAATATCTTCACAGTCTCAAAAGTATAGTAAAAGAAAAAGACCCTTTTTATTAAATGCTTAGATGTTATATTTTGATACTTTTTGAATGTGTTTAAATTATTGCTGATTCAATTAGCTACTCTCAAATACGCTTCAATTAGAGACACGTAGGCTCACTTGACCATGTCTCTATGTAAACAAGGCGGCTCGGTAATGTGCGATGGCACATAAGGTTCCGACCCCGCCCATCCACAATTTTGGCATAATTGTCTACCAAATGAGAAACAGATGGAAAAACCCAAAAAATATTTTTTGCGAATCCCAAAAAAGTCCAATTCTTTTTCAAAAAAATTCTGTATGAACGATAAGATAGCCTCCATAGCAAATAACTCAGTGGAGTAAAAATTGATGCATTAGATTGCTGTAATATGTCAATACTAAGAAAGCGAGTCAAGACGAACAGCAAAATCAAACAACAACAACAACAAACATTAATTACATCAAAAAATTTATGTCCCTCTTAAAAACTAAATTTAATAACCAAGTCAACATACCGTCAGATAAACCTAAAACTAAACAAAAATAACCTATAAATCACCAGAAAACATATGCGACCAGTCCATAAAAAGGTTTGGTAACAATTATACAAAAAAGAACAAAAACAGTAAAGTAAAAAAATTAACTTATTTTTTTTGAAACAGTTAACTACAAAGTAATAAATACCATTATGAATCAATTAATATTACCACAAATTTACGATTACCACTGTTTCTATAGAAGGGCATTAGGACCTGTCCTTATTCAATTTTTTAAAGCGGCTAAAAAGAACAACAAAAAAACAAACAAAATTTCAATTGAAACTTGCCAGAAAACGCTGTCTAAACCGTCAAGCCATATTTTGGCCCTCAAAATAAATTCGATTGCGCCTTCTTCAAACAGCTATAATGTATTACATGGCCATTCATTAGTAAGACTAAGTAACAAGTAGACAAGTGCTAAAGTAATACTTTTTTTTTGCGAAACAAAATTACATTCAATGTCATGAAAGGCATTAATTACAAAAAGAACTATTTAAATAGGGTTGTATATTCATGAAAAAGAAGCCCTCGAGACCTGCAATTATTCAGAATATTTCTTGCATCTACAAAAAGAACGTCAAATATGACAAAAATCAAATTAATTTACTTTTTTTTGTGAAAAACCAGTGTCGAAGCCAGTAAGGTCATAACAAATTCTTTAAAAAAAGATTTTGGGACACCAATCCCTTTTATTCCCTTGACACCCATAATGTTATATTTACCTGTAATTAACTAACGAGATTAGGTAACAAAAAGAAACATAAAAAGAACAAAATTTCGAAATTGAAGTTTTTTTTTTAATTTTGGAAAACGATTGTTTTCAAAGTCATGAAAGCCATCAGCTATCTACTAGTATCAGAATATCGGTTCTTCTATTTTTCCATGAAAAGCCAATGAAAGCTATCACTATACAGGAAATTTCATACGACCGAAACGACAAAGTATAAATGACAGTTAGAGACAAAATTAAAAAATTCAATTGATTTCTTCAAGAAAGAGGCGTCGAGGCCGTTAAAACGATGATGTATATCTTTCAGGATTCTATTATGTTCAATTGTGCCTTATTCTGAATGCTAATAAGGTGACATCAGAACTGTCAATAATGTGATAATGTGACAAAATTAGAAAACGTGAAAAACTGGCAAATATCAAAACAAACAAAAATCTGAAATCATGTAGTATCAAACCCAGAAAACATTAACTTCAGGCTTAAAACTGCAACCGAGAATAAATGTTAAATCAGTAGAAAGAAGAAGCAGTCTTTCTTTGCTGCCACTAAGCTGGAAGTTGAACAAATTAAGAAAAAAATAGAGGAAAAGTTAATTAAGCCATTATTTATTGAAAAGTCAATTATTTTTTAAAAAAGAAACGACCATAAACTTTCAATTAAAAAACTAAATACATAAGTTTGGAGCTGCTTAGCAAGCGAATTGGTTGGACCTATCACTCCTGAGCTTTGATTTGATATGTTCTGTTCTTTATTATTAAAAAAAGTCTTTTTTTAAAAAAACGAAAGACCGACTGATTACAACCCGATTTTTTTTTGGATTGTAACAGTCCAAGAACGGCCCAAAACTAGCCCTGCTAATACTTATTGTCCGTTAGGAACAATTGATTTTTCGAATGTTGTAGATATAGATAATTTGTTAGTTGAAAACTAAAATAAATTCTGCATTTTGGATAATCAACTAGTAAAGTTAGCAAAAAAAGGCAGTTTTAACTACAGTGCACTCTCAGCGGACTCTAAAGTAGAAATAGCCCCCCTCTGAGTCTACAAAGATTGTATGAGTGTTGTTTGGGGGTGTACTGTCGGCAAATTTAATCAAAGTGGACTAAAGTAGCTTATTTCGTGCTGTTTTTGATGAAAAAGGCTAAATTTTGAAATGTTTATCCAGATTTTTTGACCAAAAAAATTAAATCAAAACAATCAACAATGCTTGTTCGTCTTCAAAAATAAAATCAACGACACTATTCTTAAAAATTATAACAAATTTTAGCAAAATTGACGAAAATTTAGGCAAACATTCCGGAAAATGTGAAAAAACAACGTGAATTCACTCTACTTTTCTCAGAAGTTTAAACCTCGATAACTCCCTGTAGAAACCGAAAATTAAAAAAATCTTTTTAATTCCATATTCTACGCTGGACGAGCTTTCTAATGATACCAGTCTCAACTCTCTACGATGAATATATCGATCGGCGAAAATTCACGGAACAAAAAAAAACCCATTTGAGTATATAGTTCCTCCCCCCCAAGAGGGTCGAAACAATAAAAGTCAATTTCAGAATGAGGTAATCATTTTGAATGAGCAAGTCATATGGTCGTAACCAAAATCTTGAAGACAATCTGAAAAAACAAAGCCGAAAGAAATCCGGAAGCGAAGTAACTCGAAGCGTCCGATTTTCACAAAAAATCTTAATTGCAAACGAAACCATTACTTTTTGTCTTAAAACAGAAGCTCTTTACCTCGTCAGATTTGATCAAACAATTTGGTAAAAATTACACCGCTCTCATATCGAGAAAGACTTGAGCATTGACATTTTTGGAACAGTTTAAACTGAAAACAATTACCACATAACCCCGTACTACTAAAAACGCCACACAAATACAGAACAAGACATAATTTTGACTTGAACAACTTACTGAAATCTTGATATTGCAAAATTGCAACATTATTAAAAACATTTGGTAACGTTGAAAAATGGCGATAATTCTTAGGATGGTCAAATACTGAAAGGCTCAAAATATTGACACATTTGAAAATTGTCATGAAATAACTCATGATACTATTTTTAAAACTACAAATCTATCATCAACTCTGGGATGAAAAAGACTCAATGTTAAAGCATGAGAGACAGATAATTCTTCGAAACTAAACTAAATCTTTCAAAAAATAATTTAAATTTAGGACTCGACAAAACACGCATTTCCCAGTCATAGCAAACAACACAAAAAAAAAGATATACTTCTTTCTTGTAGTCGATAACATAGACAGAATGTGTTAACTATTGCAGAATCAAGTTTCCCATGAAAAAGACAAAAGAGACAGCAATCTCACGTTATAAAGCGGCGTTTGGAGAAGAAATATCCATATTCACTGCTTTTGTAAAAGAAAGACCGCTTTAAAATCCAAAATCGAGATATCAATGGCAAAAGCCAAAAAAAATTAGCAAAAAATTGAGAAACATGTGCGCATTTTACACTTGAAACTCATTGTCAGGCTCTCAAAAACTCTGTGGTATCAATTTCAGAGGGTTACATACTGATACAAAATAATTCCACGAAAACTTGGGCGAATTGGACAAAAAAATGGCTAACAGTCGTTATCTATATGCGCAACTGTGTCAAAAAACCTTTTTCAAAGTCAAAAAATTATTCACTACAAGCAGCACATGATCAAAAAAATTTCTGTCGCTCAGAAAAAAAAGTTGACATGGCAATTTTACTCACTTTTGCTTTTAGATCAAAACGCCGTCTGAACGAAGTGCTTCGGTAAAAATACAGCCGGAAGAATTCCGGAAACGAATCGAAGATATCTTCACCAAAAATCAGCCTGTCAAATAACTAGTTTCTGATGGCAGGTAACATCAAAGAAGAGGAAAGACAACTTAATTGAAATGAATTGCTCATATAAACGCGGAAAAGCCAAAATAAGGACCAAAAATCCAATTTTAAAAGAGCGAAAAACTAAGAAATTTATTATTAAGTTTTATCAATTTTTTGTCTAAATTCAAAGAAAAAAATTGCTGAGTACTAATGAACCTGTTTTAATTTGTAATAAAAACTGCCCAAGAGCATTAAGCCTACATTCAGTTACAATTAAAAGCAATAAAAAACATTGGGCCAAAAATCGTTAAAATAGCCTTAAAACCGGAGAATTAGTTGATAAACCTTCAAAACTCCCTTTAATTACCATAAACCTTCGAAACTCTATCAAAAACTTATCAGAAAATTATATCTTTAGTCTGAAATAACCTTTCAGACGAAATAGAAGACTCGAAAATCAAAAGCTTGAAAAAGCCGCACGCGAACAAAAAAATTGCTCGCTTAGCGAAAAGTTTTGTACACCTACATTTCTCTCTCTTTGAAAAGAGGGCATGATCAAAAGAACCACTCTCGTTATTCCGCTCTTCGAAATTATTCACTAAAACAACCGTTTCAAACTTTACTCCTTTAACTTCCGGTTTTCCTGCTCGCTCACTTAAAAAAAACAGAAAACCAAGAAACCTCTTAGAGTCTTATAAACCACAAGAAAACCAATACTCCTCTTTGCGGCTATTAATAAACGAGAGGTACCAGAAAGCGGATCAACTGATGATCTAACGGTGTACACTCTTTCTGTTTCGCTTGAATGTTTACATATTTGTATGCAATACTTTTTGTTGTATTATTAGAAACAGAAAATGAACAATTTATTATTATTAGTTGGCACTAAGTTTTATTAAAGTAGACAAACAATTTTTGCCAGCAACATTACTCGTGCGTGATCAAGAATTATTCAGTCAAACGAACAGGCATTCTCCAAACAGAATTAAATTTCATGCAAATAATTCATCTGGAAAGCTGCATGAAGCAAAACTAATTGAAAGTCAGCGTGAAAATAAAGCGAAAAAATACTGAGAAAGAAAGAGCAGCGCAAACACGGAATAGAAATTAATCTCATGATCCTAGAAAAACAAATAACTCGAGCATGAGAAACCAACAAACTATTAAATTCAATTTTTCTACAAAAAATCTCATCGAAAAACTAATATAGATGAAACCGTTAAAATTAACGCAGTGAGAGAAAACTTCCTTTCAAAATCGGTTCTAGTCTAGATTGAGGTTTAAAAAAAGTGTCAACAAAAAGCTCTATAATCCTCCCGAAGATGTTCTAGCACAAATCACCGTTAAAATTCGACTTGATGTGACATTTTTCTCCTATATAGCCGGATAACAATGTAATTTTTCAATTAATTTTCTTTCAAAAAGTTGAAAACTTTGCCCTGTTTTTCACCTAGAAGCCTTTTTTGAAAGCTTTCGCACAATTTTTGAAGGAAAGCTCAGCGAGCTATTTGAAATGTGCTGACAGTATCATGTACCGTTTTGGGTTCAAATGAATAACAATCGATTAAAATGTTATTCTCTGTAGCTTACTTGTTGATCAATGCTCAGATTTATGGTACCCAATTCATCCATAAGGACAGGGAAAAAGTGCTTCTCATTTATACTATTAAGGTACCAAAACTTTTTTGTTAGTTCAACTAGAGGGCACCCAAACTTTTATCATAAAAAAGGCGAAATCAAATTCTCTTTTGAACATTTCTTTTTTGTAATCCTGGTCGCTACAGCGAGAATCAAAAGAGGACGGTAATAATGTTCCTCTTTTTAAATATGCTATTGTTCAGCAACAGAACTTCTGCTTTTATTCATCGTACAGAGTTGTTAGTTGTGTCATTAGAAAGCTTGTCAAGCGTAGAATTTCAAAAAAAAAAATCCGAATTTTGCTTTCTCCAAGGAGCAACGGAGGTTTAAAGTTTTGTAACGTTCACATAGCTTCCGTTAACGAATAGTAGCGATAGCTCGTAGATCTCTAGTCTCAAAACGATAGTAAAAAACAGACCAAAAAACAGAAACTTCTCTTCATTACATGCTAAGATGTTTATTTTCATTAAGAACCTGTATAAATTATTGCTGCGTCTATTAGCTGCTCTTAAATTACCCTGCATTTTAAGTGATACACATTCACTTAACCGAATCTCTTTGAATTAAAGTGAAGAAGAAAAGTCGATTTGAGCGAGGGAGTCATTTTCGAGTGAGGTAAGTCACGTCTACCCAAAAACCTTAATCACGCGAATGAACAAAAGAAATGAAATAACTCTGTCCACTAAGAGTTGAAATAGACAGCACACGCGTCATTCGGATGAAATTGCTTCAACGAATAAACAAAAAGCAGATGTGAAGAGATTGTGACGTCATTCTATTGTAGCAAAACTCTTGACGAAGAAATAAAAAACAGCAGGACCAGTCTGGAATTACAATTCAAAGAATTGAAGCAACTCAATTTAACAGTATTAGCCTACCTGAAAGATCAGCCTCCGATAAAAAAATAATAAAATCAAGACCTCCACGAAAGTAAACAAAACACTACAAAAACATAAAACAAAAACAAATTTTCCAAAAAAAGTGTTATCGAAGTTCACACAATGAGCATCTTCAACACAATAGAAGTTTAGACCGCAAATACGAACCTTGCAGAAAACCACTGCAGACAATATAACAGGACACCGCTAACGACATTTGGCAAAAAAGAATTTTACCAATGTCACCGAAAAAAGTGGCATCAAAGTCACTGAATCACGCAACAAAGACTTATATTCTTCGACATCCAACGCACAATCTATCAGTACAAAGAACATTACAACTTCAATAAAAACAATTGGGGGACTCCGCAACAAAAGAAAACAAATGCAGGCAACCAAAAAAAAGTTGAAAGCAAATGGTGTCGAAGCCAACTAAATTACTAGCAATCAATCTAAATAGAAAATAGATCCAATTTTGCCTAATTGAAGAGCAAAGGAGACCTAACAAAATTGATACTAAGCGCCAGGACAACAAAAAACAATTACAAGAACAGTCATAATCCAAAAAAAATCATTTTTGAAAACATACCTAAATGTCATGCGTGCCAAAGTCGATAAAAACTCCAGCTTTGAATTTAAAATTGATAAATTCAACTAAGACTAAAAAGAAAGCTAATGAGATTAAGTGACAAAAACTACGAAAAAGCAGAATCCGAGAAAAATCTTTTTGAAAGCAGGTGGTGTCAAAGTAGTAAGAACTGTTTGATAAAAAAAAATTTAAACATAGCTGGCAGATTGCCAGAAAATAGCCACAATAGCTTCGTAGATCTGCAGTCTCAAAAAACAGTAAAAAAGGCAGACCAAAAAAATTGCCTTTTCATTGAAGGCGGACATGTTATATTATGATTAAAAATCTGTTTTGCTGTCTCTATTAGCTGCTCTCAAATAACCTTCATTTAGAGTGACACACAGCCATTTGACCTTATCTCTTTAAACAAAAGTCAATTTCAAAGTGAGAAAGTCATTTTTGAGAGTGAGGTAAGTCAACTGTGACCAAAAATTTAATCACGCGAATGAACAAAAAAATTGACGTCACGCACGCACTTCAGTTGAAATTGCGTGAACAAATGAACAAAAAGAGCAGATTTGAAGTGCTTGTGACGTCATATGGTCGTAACAAAAATAGCGACGAAATAAAAAAACCAAGAGAAGGCCAATAATAGCCCCAGCTATCGCTGTGAGGCTAATAACAAGATAACAAATGCGAAATATAAGCGAATCCTATAATCATATAGAACTGTCTATAATGAGACTAAATGACAGCACAAAAAAGAACAAAGGAAAATTCAAAAAAAAAATCACATACATTCTTTCGAAAACAGTTGGTGTCAATGTCAAAGAGATTAATTTCAGCTTAAACCAGTGAATTTATTTAAACATGTCTCCATTGTACCATTGAAAACTTTCATTGATGAGACTAAATAACAAAATAACAAAAAAAAATGACAAAACAACAGGCAAAATCCATAAAAATCTCTTTTCTTTCATGAAGACAAATAGTGTCCAAGTATTTGAAAATCATTGGTTGCCTTTGAGGGGTTTAAACAAGCATAACTATGCGTTATTAGAACATACGCATTCCCTTTTAAAAGCATTCGCACAGAAAATGAAACTAGGAAAAGCCAAAAAAAGAAGCCAGATTGCCGCACGTGAAAACATTTTGATCTCGAAAACCGAAAATTTGTTTAAATATCAATCTCTCACTTCAATTTAAAAAGCACTTCGAAAAAAGTCTCGCTTTTCAACTATTCGATTGTCGCTGCTCTTACCACTCCAGTTTTACTAAAATCACTACAATTTCTGATTGCCAGAAAAGGTTTTAAAAAAGTGAACAGATGATCTGAAAAAAGACAGCAAATAACTCAAATTCTTTGAAATGTTACAAACCACAGGCCAATAAATACCCTACTTATCACTTTGCGGCTATTAAAAAACGATTAAAGAGTGAGTGAGAGAACGGCAAAATAGAAGGAAACAAACCGCAACAGACGAGAGCGCGAAACAATTTCATTGACCGCATTCGATCCTTGAACCACCGGCTTTCTAGCAGCAGGCATTAATCATTCGTCCAAGTAGCCTTGTTAGCAATGAAAATCTCATAAAATCTCTCAAAAAGTTACCAGACGTAAGCACTTAAATACCGCATGAACAAAATTACACACGTTCACGAAACTAGAATCTAGTTAAAGGCGCGAATTTTAAAGGCATTGTAGCAAAAAGTTCAATTAAGGTCACAATTAAACGTATCGCACAATTTTTAGACTCGTTCAAAACAATCACACATATGATAACAAATGTCACATTTTATCAACTATTCTTATCAAGCTCTTTTGATACAATACGCAGAACCATAAATCATAATGCAGAACTGCAAAAGAATTTCCCGATCACTTCATTTTCTCGTAAACAACGACGACTGCATTTTCTTTCACGAATTTTGATCCAACTTCTGAGACTATGTTAATGCTCTGAACACCGTCGCAGGATACTTTAAACCATTCGGATCCTCTGTCACTTGAAGACCGCAGACTAGGAACCTTCATGTACGTTACGTAATCCCCATCATAGAAACTGAAACCAGAATGAGCGACAATAAAACACAGGGAATACTTGTATTCATCCGGATCAACATCCAATCCAGGGTAGCCCTGCTTGCTCTGGCTAGCTACAGTCATCGGATAGAGGTCCAAGTTGTTCTTGTTGATCATGAGCTGATTAACAGTTTTAACGATCCTGCCGTTACGCTCATCCGGAGCAAATCGGTTCAAGTTCAAAATTAAGTAGGGCGGCAATTGAGCAAATAATCGTTTCGAATAGTGAGAGAACGACGAAAAATGTTTTGGCGACTTTTCGTTAATGTTTACACTTAGTTTTGCGTCTCCTGAACCACTGTAAACTTCGTCACAATTCTCGTCAGCAAAAGAGACTTGTCTCGGACTGCTTGCCGTTTCCGCAAGGTTGCTCTCTGAGAGAATAGGAGTTTCGGTTTCAGCCGGCGGACAATGATGTTGGATAAATTCATCGTAACAAACACATTGGAAATTGCGCGTTTTCTTCACTTTTCGTTTGCTCGACAAGAAGTGTAGACAGTCTTCAATAGTCGTGATCCTGAAATTCAGTTTAAAAAACTAATATAATAGCTCGCTATCCTATTTTCAGCAAATTTGTATTCAAATAATGTTGATAATTGTAAAGATGATACAAGCTTAAAAATAGATACTGGAGTTTCATATCTCGGCGTAACCAAGCAGCGGCATTAAATTGATTCTAAGATGCAAAAAAAAATCTTTTTCCCAGCTCCAGCTCCCAACCTATTTTTGATAGTGCGTAAAACGCCGTAGAAACTTAAAGACCAATTGTAAACTACTAAAAAAAATGAAGTAATGAGTAAATACCATTAGAAGCATGAAACGCATGCCTACTCGTTTTGATTACTATCAACTCCCACGAAAAGTTCATATCAGAAAACAAGATTCCTATCAAGGAGCGACGCAATATCTTAAGAAGTGTATACGAAATTTTACGGAGTTCAAAACGTCACCGAACACCAAAAACTGATTAAAGGGATTTTTGCATGATTTTAGAAATTCCTCCTTTTTCCGAATAACTTAACATGTTTTCTTTTAAGAATCTATCAGATAGCATTTTTATGGCAAGCTGAAAACTTTGCTACACAATAGCACAAGATATCAAGTTAGAGAAGTAATTGTTCCCACATTATTTGAGAAAATGGGAGAACTTTATGCTAGCCCAAGTTTTTCTGTCCAGACTATTTGTGACTTTTCTTGAGGCATTTAACGCTAGCTTATGTGGTATCAATTTGAAGCTTCCTGTGTCCAGAATTTCAACACGAAAAAAGGAAAAAAATATTTTCCACTCAACTTCAGGCAATTTAGACTATTTTTTGATCAAAATTAGCTAAAATTTTGGTCATAACTTTCATTTACAACAACGGGCCTTTTTTGAAGGCATATTTATAATAATATAATAAGCATAATAACTATCTAACGTTCTGTCAAAGTCTCCATATAGTACAAAAAAAATCGCCTTTTTAAAAAAAATTTCGAAAAATTTCCAGCCAATTTTTAGTTATTTTCATAGATTAATTATGAATTTTTCAAATAACGAAAAATTATAGATATTTCATATCGAACTCGAAAAACTAAGAAATCTTTGCTCAAGTCATAAGAAACAGGGAGAAAATTATTTGCAATCTGTATCAATGGTTAATTATAAATTTTTTCAAAAATCAAAAAATTATAGATATTTCATATAGAACCCGAAAAACTAAGAAACTTTAGTTTTTGGTAATAGCATACATTTTGACACCAATCAACATTGTCTCAGTTTTTATGTCACTAAAAAAATTTTTTGTCATATTTTGCCATTCATAAAAACGACAGCAACTACGAGTTGTTTTGAGCAGCTCCAAGTTTTCAGTCAGCTAAATTTCATATAACTGATTGTTTTTGTAAGCAGTCCTTTTAAAGAAAAGTTCAAAATTTCTCATGATTTTAAGGTCAATTGGCGGTCAAATTTGAGGGGCACATCAGGCAGCATATCGGAGAATCACATTGAAGCAGCACAAGTAACATAAATTAAACTAAGATAAGTGAAAAATAAAATTTTTGAGAATTTTTTTGCCTTGGCGTGCTTTGTCTGCAGCTTTTAGCTATTTGTTGATAATATTTGTTTCTAGTTCTATTCATAGCCTTTTTTGGCGGCTTCATATATTACCATTAAAGATAAAACGTGTATTGAAAAGAGGCAGTTCTTTGGTGCATTCAGTTTCATACTCATGGAGATTACCTGATTAGCGACAAGTTTTCGAAAAAAAATGTACTTCGAAATTCGTTGTCTCAAGTTTTCTCTTGTTTCACTGTATCTTTGCTATTGTTAACAGGTTTTCTAATTTTAAATAACAGCAATTGAAACAGGTAAGACTTCAACAGTACCGTTTCTCTGAATTAATAATTTTTACTGAGTTTTTATTTTAAAGAAGTTAAGTTTGCAATTCACTATTGATTAACGTTTAGTCTTTCTGTCCAAAACAAAATTATTTGGAGGTCCAACATGCTCTCAAGTCAGATATATCGTCTTTCTTTTGGACCTCCTTGTACGTAGCTTATGGTTCTTTCAAATTTGATATTTTTGGATGTTGCAATTTTGCAAGATTTGATGCTCATGTAATAACAAAACATTTGTTCTCGAAGTCCTAAAGGCAAAACTACAGAGTGAAATTTTATTATTTTTAATGCGTTTCGCAGAACTTTTTATTTAACTTTACAGGTATAAAAGGTTCCAAAACTTTATTAGCTATTCAATGTTGTCACATAGCAAAACATCTCTCGAGAGTTTGAATTTCTCAAAGATTTGTAGGAAAAGACTGAGGAAGCTCTATCAACTTCGTCTAGAATGAATGAACCGTCAATCGTCCGAAGAAGCCAAACTTAAACGCTCGTGTTTAGTTACAACACGTTTTAGGAAAACTCTTTTCATAATATTAATCATAATTTAAGTGCAACTAAGTATTTCATAATTAAGGTTTTTTAGTTCCCCAAAATTCAGCTATATAGTATTAGCTCTTTTTTCGCAGGAGCTTGATAAAAATACGGTGATAAAACAAACGTTTCTGAAATATCATTTTGGATGTATTGAATTAATAAATGTTAAGCTTTCAAATGAAAATGTGGGAACATTCTGTGCCACGCACAGAACAATCGAGCCTTCTTGCTGAATTGTTACTCGCCAACGTTAGAAGAGCAACATTGTAGGTTGAATTTTTGTTCCAAAAAAACCGTAAACCTTTTCAAAAGACAGAAAATGACGAAACATGGCTGGAAGATTGCCAGAAAATAGCCGCAATAGCTTCGTAGACAGACCAAAAAATTCGTCTTTTCATTGAAGGCTGATGTTATATTTTGATTAAAAACCTGTATGTTTTGCTGCCTCTATTAGCTGCTCTCAAATAACCTTTATTTAGAGTAACACACCCATTTGACATTATCTCTTTGGATTAAAGTAAATAAAAGTCAATTTCAAAGTGAGGAAGTCATTTGTGACCACAATTTAATCACGCGAATGAACAAAAAAACTCGCTCCACTAAGAGCGAAAAATGACGTCACAGACGCACTTCAGTTGAAATTGCATGAACGAATGAACAATAAGCAGATTTGAAGTGGTTGTGACGCCATATGGTCGGAACAAAAAAAACCAAGAATCTGCCAAGCTATCGTCATTTCCCATTTAATTTAGATTTATGATTCCTCATTTAAAAAAAAGTTGTTACTGAAAATGGAAATATACACGTGATAGTAACAACGATTTGCTTCGGTAGCTATCGAATCAAATCGTTGTTACTATCACGTGTTTATTTCCATTTTCATCATTCTCAATTTTGCGGGAGTTTTCAAAGACACGATCTTGTTGGTAATAAAAGTTAACCTCATGAATACTAGTTTTTGGGAGCTGAAACTGCGACAAGGTGATCAGTTGCCAAAAAAATTTACCCAATGAGAAAAGAAATTAGCTCCCTCTACCAGTTTTTGCGATATCTTTACGAACCCACTCGTACGCAATCGAGTGACATATTGCAAAACAGTAGGAAAATCGGGTGTAATTTCTCATCCTATTCTCTATAGCACGACTATGAAATGTGTCTGCAGATATGCGCCAAACCCGAAAGTACGGTGTCGGTCGAGCAAGTCCGGTTGCCACGATAACAGAACGCGGTTTCCGGATTAATTCCCACAGCGGATGAGAGGCATGGTCATGAACAGAGGTACGTTGGGGCTCGAAACCACTCGATGCACTAGAAAAAAGACGCAATTTGTGTCCATAGTTCACTGGAATACACTGTAAATTAAAAATACTACGCACTATCTCGATTGTAACGATTAACGATGGATTATTTGCGAAAGATTGCATAACTATTACAATTTTCGGCTTGCTTTTGTGTCGGCTTACTTTTATTTCCGCCTACCAAGGGGTTGGTTTTCGTAGTCGCTGGCTTCTTCACATGGTGAGGGGTAAAAGGAACCGGAGGGAAGGTGCAAAGGGGAGGGTTATTTAAAATCGCCATATAAACCGTACATTTACACCAACACATCAAAGTTTGGTGGGGTAGGTATATCTTATTATCCTCGGGGGTTACCTGTTCAGCATTTTTCTCAAGACAAAAGTCACGAATTTTGGCGGTAAGACGAAAAATCGGTAGTACGAAAAATAACATGAAACAGACAGTACTAAAATAATCGCTACAAAATTAGTTTGAGAGCTATTAAAAAGAGATCAACCGCATGCAAAAACAACTCCGCTGATTAACTTTCGTACAATGATTGCGAACTATACTTAACTTTTCGGGACAAGCTTCCACAACAATCTTTCTCGTCTGATACCTTTAAATAGAAAAAAAGGAGGCTGCGCCTGAATAACAACTGAGGATTACAACTAAGAATAACAACTGAGAATAACAACTGAATAACAACTAATCAGAACAGGAGAACGCATAATTCGAAATGTGAAATTCCGGATGTGCAAATTAAATATTCGAATATAAGCTTACTGAAGTGTATAGATGGTGCAAAAAAGCACACGACACAAATACTTTGTGAAAAAAAAATCGTTCTGAAGCAATTAGAACACATCTGAAGTTGAACATAGGACTATTATTCAAACATAGTCCGCAAACTGCCAGAAAAGAGCCGCCGTTGACCTGCTTGTTGACGCACATTGGGATTGAAACAGAAAAAGAAAAATTAAAAGATAGAAATTGACCGAACTTTTCTAAGTGTCATTTTGTTGGTGGCTTATATTCAGTGACAAGTGAAAGGAATACAGTACAATAACAGGCCATAAATTGTTAAAATAGCCTTAAAACATGAGATTTAGTTGAAAAACCTTCAAATTAGAGTAGAACTCCCTTTGATTACCAAAAACCTTCGACACGCTATCTGTTAGAATATCGATCAAACTATAATCTTAAACTTAGCGAGAATTAGAAAGAAAGTTTAACTTACCAGATTAGAAAGACAAAAGCAAATTGATTTTAATCAGAGAATTTATATAAATGAATCGTCAAGAAATGGTGCTTAGAATCAATATTCGGTTCAAATTGGTGAATCTAGATAACTAATATTAGAGTGAGATTATTTGATGTAAAATCTTCCCAGCATGTATTGAATGATTATGATACCACCGGAAATGTGAACGAAATCTTAGAGAAGTGTAAATGCATACCATCTATGGTATCCCCTGCGACTGATTTCTGGGAAATTTGCAGAAGCAAACCATATTGGGTAAACCTTGCGACCCCCACTGTAAATCATGGTGCTAAGATTAGTTTTGTATCTTGACTTTCTCGCACTGATAATGGGTACATATACAGCTGATTTTTGAGCCTTTTTTCATCCCCAAAACGAAATCACCATCTTGAGCCAATAATCAGATCTCTCCTGTAAATCTCTAAATTCTACTGTAAAATATCATTCTTGTTATTCTCTCATTTTGAGAAATTAATTTTTCTACTTAGTTAAAAACGCTTTTATTCAGCTTGCGAAAACCCATAAACCAACAGGTTATGGGCCCAGCAATTTTCTAAGTAACAAAACTAATTTCTAAAACAAAACTATTTTGTTGTTGACAGTCATAATCGTTTTAAGCTTAGTACCTTTTCTTTTCACAACTGTTTTGCCTGCTCAAACTACGATGGATCAACAGACAGTGAAGCTGCTGACCTACACAGGAAAGGCACAGGACTTTCCAATCTGGAGCACAAGATTTGTGGCAATGACGCAAACGAAGGGACTCTACAAATCACTACTTGGGACAGAGGAGAAACCCAATGAGCAATGAGCCTTCACCACTAGCCAATGGGGCGAGCAATGATGAAAAGAAGAACCACAAGGTGCTGAATGATGCATATGAGAAGGAAGTTGCAGACATCAAGGAGAAACGGAACAATGTGTGGTGCCATCTGGCACTGACTCTAGATGCAACAGCCCTCATGCTGATGAGACATGACTGTGTGGGAGATGACGGCATCGGAGATGGAGCAAAGGCTTGAAAGCTTTTGCAAGCGAGATTTCAGTGAGGAGACGCCAACAGTGGCGACTTTGGTTGCACAGCCTGCTCGACTTCAGCTCGAGGATGCTGAGGATTTGGATAGCTTCTTCATCAGAGGACAGGAGTTGCTCACAAGGCTACAAGAAGCAGAGTAAGTAGTCTCAGACCCTCTTCAACGCCTTGGTCCTCAGTGGTCTGCCAATGAGGTATTAAAGTTTTGTTATACAGGAAAGCTTTAACCCGGCAACGAACTTCAGAGTTGAGGAAAAGGCTGCAGAACTTCCGTGAGAGCACAGCACAGAGGCACAAGGGAAAAAGTGGTTCAGTGGCACTGGCAGTAAAGCGTGACTTCAAGAAGGGACCCAGGAAAGGAAACTGCATTGTGTGTGGGATCCCTGGACACTTTGCCAAGGACTGCAGGAGGAAGAAGACAGCACAATGCAGCAAGTGTGATGAGAAAGGTCACCTAGACAGGGCATGCAAGAGACAAAGAGATGGAGGCAAACATGAGTCAGTGTCAATGGGTCCAACATTGGCTTCATCAGACGAGGAATACTGGGCAGCTCTTACCCAGTGAAAGACAGCAGGCATGCTAGTGGACAGTGGTTGTACAGATCACATAGTGACAAACATCGACACGTTCCTGGACCTTGTGCCCATTCAATCAGTGGTCAGAAATCCCAACGGAGAGGCTTCCAGAGTGGTGGGCAGAGGCTGTGTGAGGATCAGCATACCCTCAAACAAAGGGAAGTTCCAATGCGAACTCAAAAAATTTTTGTGTGTGCCTGACTATTCTTCAAACCTCCTTTCAGTCTCAAGATGCATGGAGTGGGGACATGGCTTCACTTTCGAGAAAAGAAACAGCTGCATGAAACTCCAGAAGGGAACACGGGTAAAACTAACACAAGAAAATACCTTGCTTGTTTTACTTACCTTGCAGCGTTCTAGAGTTCAAAATGAGTTCCAACAGCGTGAAACTTGACAGTGCAAGGAAGTGGCACAGACGATTGGGTCATTTGAATGAAGCGGATGTGGTCAGGAATGCACCAGAGACAGTGGGGGAACTCGATGATGTATGCAATGTGTGCGCATTGGCCAAGATCACAAAGACTACAGTACCAAGAGTGGCAGAGACCCAAGCAGAAGAGAATCTGGAGAGGGTATTCACAGACGTGATGGGACCTTTCAGAGTAGAATCACTGTCAGGGTTCCGGTTCTGCAATTTGTTTGCAGACCAGTACACGAAGTTTGTGTTTGTGGACTTGCTTAAGGCAAAGACTGAAGCACTGGCCAGCTTGAAGAAGTTTGTTCTCAGTGTGGGGACGCCCAAGGAGCTGAGACAAGACAATGCGAAGGAGTTTCTCTCAGAGCAGTTCAAGAAGTAGTGTTTAGATGCAGGCATTCTACAGAAGAAGACCATACCAGAGACGCCACAACAGAATGGGTTAGCTGAGAGGTGCAACAGGACACTGCTGGAGATGGCAAGATGCTTGTTCATTGACTCGGGTCTTCGCAAGATGATGTGGGGAGCAGCAATTCTCCATGTAACAAGGATCAGGAACTTGGTTGTGAGACGAGAAGAAAAATGCCCAGCAGAGCTGATGCGAGGTATAAAATCTAAGCTTTCAATTAGTAAACTATTTATTTTTGGTTGCACAGTCTTCATGAGGAAGCGGGACAGAGATGTCAGCAAACTTGAACCCAAGGCACTGGAAGGAAAGTTTGTGGGTTACACTGAAGGAGACAATGGATACCTGGTGTACGCACCCACCACACGCAAGGTTGTGGCAGTTCGAGATGTGATCATCAAGGAGTCCGAAGTGGGCTCAATCCCTGACAACACAGAGACGCCCGACCTACTAGATGAGGGGTCACAGCAACTGGGGATCTGGCACCCAGTTGATGGTCATCAAGACGATGGCAACAGAGAGGAGCAGGGCATATCTACTGCAATAAAGGAGGAGTGGCATGACGCAGAGAGCGTGAACACTCAAGAAACGACACTGAGACGAGATGCCTCAGATGTTGAGGAAGCAGCACTGGATGAAGAATCTACTGCAACAAGAGGGAGTCTCAGCGACTCGGAGTCACTGGAAGACAGTGAAACGGAGGACTTCTCACAGACAGTTGGCTCATTTGAAGAGTCACTGGAGCAAGCGGACAGGGCAGTGCCCAGACGAGGGACACGAGCACGGAATGTTCCGCAATTTTTGGAGAAGTCAGGACCCATCTTGCTGTGACTGAGGGTGACTATGTGGAACCCAAAACAGTCTACGAAGCCAAGCAAGGTGACGATTGGGACCAGTGGCACCCGGCAATGAAGGACGAGGTCAAGGCACTCCAAGACAACGAGACTTGGAACCTAGTGAGACCACCCACAGACAGGGACATCATACCGGGCAAATGGGTCTACACAGTGAAATTGGGACCCAGTGGTCATGTGGACAAATACAAAGCACGCTATGTGGCAAAAGGCTTCAAACAGGTGGAATGACTGGACTACTTTGAGACTTTTGCGCCTATCTGTAAGCCAGAGACATTCAGGATTCGATTCTTCTTCAACTATAAGCAAAGCAGGGCCATGTGATGCACCAATTTGATGTCAAGACGGCTTTTCTGCAATCACCAATAGAGGAAAAAGTGTAACTGGAACAGCCACAGGAGTTTGTAAAACAATGATCAGATGGGGAGAAGTTAGTATGCCGACTGAATAAATCGATTTATGGTTTGAAACAGGCAGCTAACAACTGGTATAAGGAGCTGGCAAACTTCTTACGGCAAAAGGGGTTCACCAGAAGCAGGAATGACCATTGCTTGTTCGCAAGAGCAGAGACAGAGGGCCACACTTTCATCTTGTTCTGGATTGACGACATCATAGTGGCATCAAGAAGCATGGCAGTGATCTCCGATGTCAAAAAAGCACTCGAAGCAACATTTAACATGGAAGACAGAGGGAGATTACACTGGTTTCTGGGTCTAAGAATCAGACGAGAAGAAGGCAAAGTCACAGTCGACCAAGAGCGCTACATAGAAACAATGCTTGAGCGGTTTCAAATGGATCAATGCAAACCCTCAAGAGCTCTAGCTGATTTGAATTTGAAACTTCAGACAGCACAGAACGGAGACGAAGAAGCGGACCAGAGGATCTACAGAAGCTTGGTTGGATCACTTCTCTATCTGGCCAAACAGACGAGGCCAGACATCATGTTCACCGTCAACATTCTGTCCAGACACATGAATGCACCTACCAATCAACACTGGAAGTGCGGAAAAAGACTTCTGCGATATCTTCAAGGTTCAAAAGGTTTCAAACTTATTTACACAAAAGAAGCTAGTTATGATTTAGTGGGGGAAGTGATGCAGACTGGTCTGGTGACGTGAACGACAGAAAATCAACGACGGGCTACTACTTCAAGCTCAACGGACATGGCGCAGCACTCAGCTGGGGTGTCAAGAATCAGGGCACAGTTGCTCTTTCTTCATCAGAAGCAGAATATCAGGGCATGGCAGCAGCAGTTCAAGAAGCATTGTATCTGAAACAGCTTCTAGAGGATTTCGGCATCCAACAGAAACATCCAATAGCAATTGGAGAGGACAACCAGAGTTGTATTAAATTGTGCCAAAACCCAGTCATGCACAAGAGGAGCAAACACATTGAGACGAAATTTCACTTCATTCGGGACAAGACGGATGGTGGGACTATTTCAATTCATTACGTTCCCACTGACAAAATGGCAGCCGACATCTTCACGAAATCTTTACCCGTATCGAAGGTGAAAACATTCAGAACTGTTTTGATGGGAACAGACTCTACGCAATCAGCTCTGAGTGGGGGTGTTAGAATATCGATCAAACTATAGTCTTAAACTTAGTGAGAATTAGAAAGAAAGATGACTTACCAGATTAGAAAGACAGAAGCAAATTGATTCTAATCAGAGAATTTATATAAATTAATCGTCAAGAAATGGTGCTTAGAATCAATATTCGGTTCAAATTGGTGAATCTAGACAACTAATATTAGAGTGAGATTATTTGATGTAAAATCTTCCCAGCATGTATTGAATGATTATGATACCACCGGAAATGTGAACGAATTCTTAGAAAAGTGTAAATGCGTACCATCTAGTATCCCCTGCAACTGATTTCTGGGAAATTTGCAGAAGCAAACCATATTGGGTAACCCTTGCGACCCCCACTGTAAATCATGGTGCTAAGATTAGTTTTGTATCTTGACTTTCTCGCACTGATAATGGGTACATATACAGCTGATTTTTGAGCCTTTTTTATCCCCAAAATCAAATCACCATCTTGAACTAATAATCAGATCTCTCCTGTAAATCTCTAAATTCTACTGTAAAATATCCTTCTTGTTATTCTCTCATTTTGAGAAATTAATTTTTCTACTTATCTAAAAACGCTTTCATTCCGCTTGCGAAAACCCATAACCCAACACTATCAAAACAACCGTAAAACTATAACTTTAGTCAGAAACGACGTCTTAGACAACAGAGAAGTTTAAAAAAAAACAAAAACACTTGAAAAAGTAGAAAATAACAAAAACCAGAAAACCTTAAAGCCTCTTCGAGTCTTAAAAAGGAGTGCGCCTTCATAAAAGCTGTTGAGAGGCTGATGGCGGCTATTAATCAAAAATATCTAATACCAAAAATATTTCAAGCATTAATTAACTGCAGGAAGTGAATATAACTTGCACTTGACAAAACAATCAAGGAAATCTTCTTTAAAGTGCATAGATTAAATCGCCCAGCACAACGTCAAGGACATTTCTATTTCTCCATTCAGAAAGAGATATTGAGGTGATCAGATCGCGGTAACAGCAACTTTCTCTCCTATTAAATCGTCGCTTTCCTTGAAAATGGCCATTGAGCTATGCTTTACAGAATTTTCTAAACGATTGAATTACAATATGTGCATAAGAAACAGGAAATCGGAGGTTAGTGGTATACTGCCGCCAAAACTCCTTTGCGGACACCTTTGAGGAGTTACCAAGCAACCACTTACTTTTTTAATCGAAGATTTCCGAAATCAGTAGATTCTTTAGTCTAAATTTTAACTAACCTTCTAGCTTGATTGGTAGGAGCAACCAGAATGTCCAAGTCTAGGACACAAAATTTATTGAAGTTGTACGCGAAACTGTCGCACGATGAGCAAAACATAGTCTCGGCCTGCTGACCTTCAAAATTACTCAATACAATTGAGGTTCCACCTTGTTTGGCTTGTTCTAGCATCCACTGAGCCATTGAAAGCTTTCCCAGAATGAAGTAATAATCAGCTGAAAATATCCCATCTTCGCATTGTTCCATATCCTGCCAACATTGCCTGGCTACTGATTCCAACTCAACCCTCGATTGCTTCCAGCTGTGATCGTTTTCTTCCAGTCTCTTTCGAGTCGAGACTGAAACTTTGGCTAAAATTTGCTTCAAAAGCGAGTCATACGGAATTTGCAGTTGAACTTTCGTTTCATCATCAACTTTGTCAAAATGTAAACTACTTTGTAAAGTGTTGAACAAAAACTGAAGAGTAAATTGCCGAGAGAAATTCGAATGATTGAACATTTCGTTCATGAGTTTACTCAAACTTTGTTGCTTATCGGAAGATCCTAACGCAGTTACTACTTTACCCAAAGTGACTTTAAGGACTTCACGAAACTGTTCGCTCTTATCAAAACTCGATTCATTGTTGTTGTTCTCACCCCCGTTATTCAGGAAATTGGGGTCTAAGTTAGTAGCACTAATTATCAGTAAGGATGATTTTATGGCACTAATGGTTGCTTGAGTTTGCAAGGATATTTTCTTTTCTATCTCTGGTGGATATAACCAGTTTTCCAAACTGCGTCTTAAATTGTCCCAATAAAATGACAAAAATTCGTATAAACATAAGGCTGTCTTTTCCAAGAAATAATGAAAAACTGTCAAATAATACATCAGTTTTAATTGCAATGGCGATGTTTCATTTTCTTCTGGCAGTCCAGAACTCGATCTTCGATTGTAGGGTGTTGAAGTCGCTGTGAAAATGTTCCTTTTGAACGAATCAAATGGAGTTACGTTTCTTTCACTTGAATCACCCCTCGAAATTTTTGGAGTGCTTCGAGATGATATTTCTCTGTCAAATAAAAGAGCATTCGGTATTGAGCTAACTCTGGGTCTGCTTCTAACAGCTGAGGTCTTGGCAAGAGGGGATCGAAACGACACGTTTCCAGGAATTTTACATGAACAGACATCTTCGTTCAAGCAATTATTGCACGCATCGTTGCCACTCGGCCACGAGTACTGTGTGAACAGATAGGTCAATGACGTCATCAAAAACAACAAGTAAGGCGCATGATCAAAACAAAAGTACAAAATAGTAATGAAAGATAACACGTAGGTTTCTTTCTTCCATAGCGATCTTTTAGCAGCTATGTCGTCATACACGACTGACTTCAAAAATTGCTTGAATATACCATCCACAAACATGAATGAGAAAGCGTCCACAATGATTGCTCTTAGCATTCTAACAATCTGAAACCAAACACGGGCAATTAGTTTTAAAATCAACAAATAAGTGGAAAAAAACCTCAAATGTATCAGCTATCACCATGTTCACAAAATGATAGTACTTACTAAAGTTCAAACTGACAGTTTCGACAGTTGAGATAACCAGCATCAATGCTGTCATGGAAAAAAACAGGCCATCAGGTCGCAGGAAAATAGCTCCGATTGATCTATTTGCTCAATAATGATTGTTAAAACACAGGTCAAGAAAAGAAACCGAAAGCCTGTTTCTGCTTCCGAAAGATGCGTTACGTCTCATGCACTCAACGAGATTTTGCATACATTTAAATTTCAGAGGCCATGTCTATCAGTGAGGTACTTATGTCACTTATGATGGAAGAAATAACTCAAACGAAGTCTAGCAAACACCCTCAAACATGCGATTGTTATAGCAAGGCAATTTTCATTTCGAAACGGATAGAGTCATATAGTTTCCTGACTGAAAAGCAGCGGCAGGGAAAGCATTGTTTTGGAAAGGAACCTTTGGAAAGGATACCATAACAATTTAAAACTCTTCGGTCAAATATAAACGAGTAGGCATTTCACTTGTTTGCATTTCACAGGATTTGTTCTGACACTTAAAAAATCGCCGCTACAATACTTAAACAAATTTGGTTCCTATGTACAATAAGTAGGGGTAAAATATTCTTTTCCACAAACGTCCTGCCAGAAAAAAAGCTGTGAACATATATTGTTATGTTCATTATCGAAGAAATGAGAGGTTAGGCACAAGAAACCTAGGTAAGGCAAATATACCAATTTCATTTTCCGGGAACCGAGAAGCAGCTAAAAACTCATTGTGCATCTGAAATGCAGCTTTGAATTGCTTATTACAGAAGGTAACAAGAGACAGACTAGCGTCATTAAATACTGGCCAGCAAACTAAATTACGGCTCTCAACCGTTTTCGTTTTTACAAGCTAAATTTTAACAAGACGGCTCGTGCAATTCTGTGCGGTGCACAGCAAGTTCTATAAGCCGACCCAACAAAAATTCAAGTATTTGTTTCTGCTCATAAGATCAATAGAAAGGTTCACGAAAGGCAATTATGCTACGAAAGTGGTCTAGAATTCTCTTAAAAAAACACAAACAGGTAAAAAACTTTCAAAATAGATCTTATTTTCCCCAATTTTCTTAACAAAAACAAAAAGCCCACCAAAAACGAATCAAATAAAACCCAAGCGAATCCACAAGAAATTCTAATTACAGCCACGAAAAGTCATCGCAGACTTAAAAAAATAAAAACTGTTATTATAAAACATTTAAAATAGAAAAATTTTGAAAGCTCAAAAATGGGTCTTGAAGTCTAATAATCTAAAATTTTTAAAAACGCCACAAACCGTACAAATTCTTAAGAACCTAAGAAGCTCTTAAAAAATTTGAGCTGAAAATTTAAACTAGCGTCGGAAGAATTGCTCTCGAACGACTAGGAGTGCTGGAATCTATTGCAGCCTGCTTCCATCGCGTGGGGGAGGTGACTAAATGCACTAAGGGCGCTTCACATGACGTTATTAGAGGTTATTATATACCACTATACCATTGAAGTTTGGATCTATTCTGCACCCCCAAGTTTAGTGGGCATTTAACTTTTACGCCCCGCTGGCGCACTTGCTATTGTTTAGATAGTAGCATGATATAACA
Source organism: Convolutriloba macropyga (assembly GCF_964194025.1). NCBI lineage: Eukaryota > Metazoa > Xenacoelomorpha > Acoela > Convolutidae > Convolutriloba > Convolutriloba macropyga. Next base: position 32,023,836 of record NC_134470.1, read on the forward strand.
ACAGGTATGGTATTGCTATTTGGTTGCAAAAAAACTGGGGCTTGAACAGAATAGGGCTAAAAAATTTTGCTTGCTAAGCGAACATTTTGTTGCACGTTCTTTACTCACTCTCTCTTAAAAACTAATGAATGACCAAAAACAAATTTTTTGCTTTCTCTTTGCTTGTGACTTTTGATCAGTAGATTAAACTAAATACTTGTTTTCACGTGAGGCATTGATTTTTTATATGGATAATTTAGAGCTATTCAGAGCTTTTCTAGAGCTATATATTTATAAATTTATAGAGCTATATCAACGAAAATTATAATTAGAAACAATTTAAATTAGAAAATTAAAGGAACAATTAGAAGGTTGCGGAACTTTGTAAGATCGCAAAAGCGTCCATATTTTAAATCTATTTCCGCTCCAATTTTTCCCTAAGCTTAAAAAGATAAGTCAAGATTTTTAAAACCCCTTTTCAATCCTGAAAAAATAATACCTCTCATGTCTTTCTCAGATATACAATGCATTTGAGCAAAATTTGTAGAAAAAGAAACGAAAGCTGGTCTAGTATGAAGCTCCTTCTATCTTGCATGAGGTCGCGACCACAAGATTCAGAATACACAATATACAGAATACTCAAACAAACGTTCCCAAAAATGAAGTAAACCGGAAAATTTGAGAACAAGACGTTTGTGCTCAATAGTATGTTGCTTGACTCTTCGCTCACAAAATGATCAGTTGGAAACTTCAAAATAGAAAAACGCCCAATACTGGTATAATTTTTCAGATCCCATTTGTGGGGGGAACTAAATCAAATGGGTTTTTTGTTCAGTCAATTTTGGCCGATCGATATATTCATCGTAAAGAAATGTGAGTGGCATCGTTAAAAAGCTCGTCCAGCGTAGAATAATAGACGAAAGGCAATAAAAATGCTAGTTATGGTCTCATAAGGAATTGAATTCTAACTTAGAGCTGTTTTTAAAACCTTTTCATCTTTTTTGTTTTGATTTCAAGTCACTTAGAGCTAATAATTTTTCATATCAAGATTCCGTTAAGGACAATTCTAATTTACAGTCAAACGATTCCCAGGGAAAAATATTTCGTTTTGAAGGAATCGCTCAGTCTTTATATGGCTTCGACTCGTAATTTTTAATGAAAATTGGGTTTTCTTTTTGGAGATCTAACGTTTTTTTTGTAATCCTATGGCATTATCGTCGGCTGCAATTGAAATAGGCTCTCTTAAGAGCATCAACTAAACCTATCTGGTGCTTTGAGTGGACAGCTAACGTCTGTTAAAACTTCAAATTTTTCGAAAAATTTTTTAACATTAACCCATCTTAAACTTATTTCTGTGTACATGTAAGTCAGTCTCAAAAATGACAGGACCACTTTATTTTCCACTGCTGACAAAAACTAAAATGGTTAGAGGTTTTATCTTCTAACCATTGATTCTATGACTTCGATGCCACGAGTTTTATAGATCTTAAAATTTTTGGATATTTCCCAAACTTTTGGTTCCTTTTGAAACCTTATCATAATATCCTAATAATGACAGTTGCCATTAGCTTAGAGAAGGAGTTCATTTGATAACAAATAAGAACTTCAGAGAAAAACTTATGGTTTAAATGGCTTAGACACATTCTTCTTTCACTTCTCCACTGAATTTTTGTTTTTGACTGTATTTGTTGTCGTTTTCATAGTCAAAAGACTTATTGATGACTTAGGACTGAAAGATACCATTGCCTTCCCATGGAGGCAGAACTTAGCGTATTTATTGATTTCCATTGAAAGCCATTTAATTTAATGGGTTTGAAACTACGGGTTTTCACAAAAACTTCGTGGCGTTAATATAAGTGTTCATATTCGTTGTTTTTTAAGACATTTTGTTACAAAAAACAACTCCACTCTGTTAAAAGATTAATTGAAACTAAAATTTTTACCGATTCATTTTTAATGGCTTCGACAATTTTCTCACTCATTTTTTTTGTATTTGCTGTTTTTGCGTTTTTGAGTTCTTTATGTAGTCGTGATTTTTTTTCGAAATGCTGAACGTTCTCATAAGCTTATAACTGACAATTGGATTAACTTATTCAATGCTGTCTGTATTTAGTGAATGGTGTTACCAATAAAAAAAAATCAGTTTTTGTTGTTCTTTTCGTCGCCTTCCTTGTAAATCAAAACTCAACGTGTTTATTGATGTTCGCTCGTAACTGTTGTTTTGTTTTTTCGAAAATATGCGTTTTCATAAAAGTTTGAGTGGGCAATATTTGTGTTTCGCTTTGTCTTCTTTTAAGAAATTCGCGTAACAACATATCCCAATAAGGCCCAGGTTAACATATTTTACTGTTTACTGTTCGGTATAATTTTAACCGCATTAGTATATATAACAATCGAAAAAAAAACATAACATTCAGATAATAGCTAATGATTTTATTACCTAAATAATTTGTGCTTTCGAATTTTTTTTTTCAGTTATTCTGCACATTTAGTCCACTTCCATGACTTAGTCCAACCAAAGACAGCTCCTATTGGTTTCCTAATGACGTTTAAGTAGAATTGTCTGGAATTTTGTCATTAAAAGCTACTGGTTTTTACGACGTTTGAAAATTTTGCTTTAAAAAAGTTAATTTCTTTTTGAATTTCGCTTCATTACTTCTTCTTTTTGGCGACTTGTTACCTAGTCTCATTAGAAGAAAAGTCCCATCTGCTTTGTAATTAGAAAAAGTAAAATTTGTGTAGTTAGGGTTTTGTCTGATTCTAATTTGACGTTGTTCCTAGGCGCTTTTTAAAGTTAGATATTGCATTTTTGCCGTGAAAAGAAAGTTTGTGCTTTTGCTTGTTTTTTTTTCTTCTCGTAGTCTTATTAATGGTAGATCTCGAGAGCGCTCTAATAAGGCATTACAATATGTAATTCAACCAGTAGTTTGGGTGTGTAACAATTTCTTTAAACTCAAACATCTATTTTTGATTATCTCTTCATTTGGTTGACAATTAAGTCAAAAATGTAGATGTGCTCGAGTCGGAACATCATGTGCGAACGCACATTAACGAGCCTCCTTGTTTCTTTCACTATTGAACTATGATTGTGATCGAATAGCACGTTTCCTCTTTTATTAACAAACAGCTAGTTCATGGCAAGTCAACACTATACGTGAAGAAGAATGTAATTGGTCTTGACAATGGCTTTCGAGCTATCGTGTTTCTTAGCTGTTAAAATAAAACAACTCAACTTAACATGATCTAATTAAATGCATTTGTATTTACAGCAAACATAATTGAGACATCGCGCATACAAACCATTGAAACCAGTTTGGGGAGGGCACTATTAAATCGTAAATCTTTAAAAGGATTGGTTATTAATCCGAGTCTGAGCTTGAACTTGACGAGGAACCAGAAGAAGAACCCGAAGATCCGGATGAAGAGGAACTACTGGAACCATCTGAGGAACTGCTTGAGGATGAGGATGATGAGGACGACGAAGAACTGGAACTGCGAGATCTCCTTCGTTTCTTTGCAGGAACTTTTCTCTTTTTCGGCTTTGACTTCATTTTTGTAGCTTGAGTCTTGGCAGCGGCAATATTCTTCTTTTCTTTAGCTCTTCTCATCTGCTCCTCGATTTCCTTTTCTCTCTTTTTCCTAGCAATTCGAGCCGGATCATCTCGTTTTCGTTGCTCATCGCGGGCTAACTCTTTACCTTTCTCTCTATTTGCACGCGATGACTCAAGTTTGGCTCCTTTTCTAGTGTCCACTTCGGGCTTTCTTTTCAGTTCGCGAGACCGAGCATTCGGCTCTACTTCTCGCCTGCTGCTATCTCTCAACTGCTCCTGTTTATGACGTTCAGATGTTGCCAACGGTTTCTTATCACTTCTAACTTTTTCAGTAGGTTTCTTTTGACGTTCTTCAGCTCGCTGAATCCTGGCCTTTTCTTCCGCTTTTCTCCGAGCTCTTTTCTCAGCTTCGATCCTCACTGGACTTCTACTGCGTGAATGTCTCTTTCTTTCAACATCTGTTTTGAGGACAGGTCTTTGAGGTCGCTTTACGGCTACTTTTGAAGCATCTGCAGATTTTGTGGCTTTTATTGTCTGAGTCTCAACATGCTTTTGAGGCTGAGGTTTCTTAGAAGACACTTCATTCAGATTATCAATTGGACCATCATTGGGCGATGGAACTTCGGGTGCATTTTGGGTTTTGATAGGTGAAGGTGCTTCATTTGTATTTGTTTCTCCAACGGGCTTTTGCTTAATCGGGATAAGATCCTCCTGGGTTTTGAAATTAGGCAAAGGATCATCTTCTTTGTCACTAGCCAAGTCCAGGTCCTTTTCTGCTTCCTCGATATCATCTTTGAATAATTCTCTGGTATCGACAAATCCATCTGACCTAACTTTGAGCATCTCCATTTCTGTCTCGTCAGCTTCTCTCGCTCTCATTTTAGCCTCCAATCGTTTGATATTTCTCTCTGCATACTCGTTGACCATTTCAACTTTTAATATAGGCGCCTGCTTCAGTTGAACACTGGGGAGAATTTTGTTGCCGTTTCTTATAGTTTTCCTGTCCGGGCGTTTTTTCATTTTGATTTGTATCAGCTCATCGCTGTACATTTTAGTTTTCTTTTTAGCACGCACTGTCATTGGTAGGTCCTCGTCACTATCAGTTTGGCTTGCTTCTGCTTCGGAATCTTCCGATTCGTCTTCAGATTCCGAGGATTCGCGACTACGTTCCACGACTCGACTTTCAACGACCGGAACATGTCGACGCTTCAATAAATCACGCACATCCTTTACTCTCAAATCGTCCAATACAGTTTCGTGGTCATCAAACGATCGTTTGTGTCCCAAACGGTGAAACACTGATGATCCTTTCATTGGCATTCGTCCATCACCAAACTCGGTCAGATTGTTTTTCAAGATACCACGTCTCTTTAAATATCGCTCTTTATAAGAATTGCTAATGATTCCTGTCATATTTCCGAAATGAGGGTTTCCATGGTTTTGATAATACTTACTTTTCAGCATGGCGTTTGATTCTTTCCGATCGTTTTCAACAGCATACCGGCACTGCATAATTGTAATCTGTCCATTAAAAACCTTAACCGGGCCGAACCTCCAAATTGAGTTCAACTTTGACTGCGAACTATTCAAATTATCACGCTTGGGTGCGGATACATGTACCAGCTCATCTCCCAGTCTGAAGCAGTTTGGGGAATCTTCTGAGCTTAAATCGGGAGCTTCAGGGATTTCATCCAGGGGTACTTCACCATCTTCGACTTCACCCTCTTCCTCGCTTTCCTTGTCCTCATTTTCTTTCGAGCTTTCATCGCCTTCAGTTACAAACTCCTCGTTTTTATCCGTTGTCGCGGAATCATCTAATTTCTCCTTTCCAGCAGCTTGCTCTTTCACTGGTGACGCCAGTTTAATTGGCACTTTGTGGTACTCGGGCATCGAGGAGAAAAGATAATTTAGAAAGCAAGATGAGCACTCTTTTTCACTGTCGTACACAATATTACAAGAATCGTCATCTATCCATTCTAGGCTTTCAGGAGGGTATGGTTTGAAATACTCAAATACTTGCTCTGTTGAAAAGTTAGAAACACCCTGAACAAATATAGCAGTTGTTCTCACTTTCGATTTCTTTTCGTCTGCAGTTTTCAACTGATATCGTTGCACTAAATCACTCTCAGGAGCTATAATTTGTCCCCAAACATGACCAAAAGTTTTGGCGCGATCTTGTTTCCTTTTTAACTTTTCGGTGGCAGTTAAGTCCTTCTCTTCATTCAATAGCTTCTGAAGCTTTTCCTTTTCTATCGCCTCATCGGCAGTCTGTTTTTTGGTGGTGTCCTCTTCGTTTCTGATGTAATAATAAGGGTTCTGGTATCTCTTACGACGCTTAAATGGCCTTGTGATTTCAACTTCATCCCTTAGTCTGTCTTGATAAGGGATGTCTGAAGTTGCACCACAGTTTAACAGATCCATGAACACGACGTCACTCAAATCTTCGTCATCATCTTGAGAGACGTTTGACTCCTTCTCCGGATTAGTTTTGTCCTCTAGGGGATGTAAAGGCAACGTGTTATCAACAGTAATCTTCAGCTTTGCTGTCTTTTCCTGGATAACCATTGTGTCTGAAAAATTGAAGCAATGTAGCTGAAGTTGAGTCAAAGTCTATTTTGGTTCAAACAAATGTTCGACCTAATCAAGATTTGGACCACTAAGGTAAAAAGATTTTAAGCTCCTTCTCGGAAACAAAAGTTAATCTTGCAAGCTTAACTATTGTTCCCGACTAAAGTTTTATAAGTGTTTTTAATCGCGTATTTTTTATTAACACTGTTTTTAGAAATGTGGCAAATGGCCTTGAGTTTAAAAAAAGTGCTTTCTACGATAATAGCTAGCAATTGATCCCTCTCACTTCTAAGCTATAGCTCAGATATGCGTCTCAATCTTTGAAATATAGTGGCTTCAAGACTTAACAAAGCTTGCCAAAAATTAGAGACTTATTGCAAAAAAACTGAAGTAAATCAAACATAAGCTGTCTTCTGCAAGACGGTAATTAGAGCCAAGCGTCAAATGGTTCAATTATTGGTGCAAGCTCTATCAATCGCCAACAAAAATCCAAATGAAAAACCGAAAAGAGCAGAATTGTACAGAAATCCACCCATCATTAGTTGACAGCTCATCTGTTCCTCGATTTCGCTTCATCTAATTCAAAGTTGTCAAAAAACATCTGTTGCACAAAATTAATCCAATGAATAGAAAGAGGAAACAAATTCATAATTTGGCACAACACGACCAGAAAAACAAACCATAGAAATATTTAGGACATTAGCCTCCTTTTTTCTACAAGGGTTCCCATTGACGCTTCTACTGCAGGGCGCCAGCGCAAGGAGCGTGCGTCACGGAAGCAGAGTATGGAGCTACGCAAAAAAAGCGAAACTTCTTTTTGTCCTAATGTACGTGATCACGTCAGAATATGAATCTTCTTTCTAAACGCTGATCCGGGAAGCCAACCTCTGTAGGGCTTTTGATGCTGACCAACCAACTCCTCCTGTATACCTGAAGATCAACGGCGTCCTTTCGTCAAATACCTTTCGTCGTATTTCAGTTTCTTAATGGACTGATTTTCGTAGGAATCCGGTAGGCTTCCTGGGCAAATCTTAGCATACGATTTAAACCCTTTCAAATCAAGAATGTTCTGCTGAAACGTGATCCGAAGAAGCCGTTTTTATTATAATTATTATTATTATAGGTTTACGCATCATTTACAAATTCAAACGTCCTTTCAAAATCAAAGATTAAATTAAAAAGTTTTCAGTTCTTTCCGATAATCAAACTCATGGGATATTAGTTCCATTAGCTCTCATATCTAGTCAAGCGTTGTCATCAGTAGTGGTACTTCTATATGCGAAGGTTTCACCTTGCAGAGTCTGAAGACAGGTCTCTACTTCGACATCATCACAGACCTCATTGAGCAGGTTGGCAAAAGAGTCACGGATGTCATTGTGTATGATGTGCATATAGCCACCATTTGGGCAATCAGGAGCATGCGCTACATTAAAAATTTCTCATGCGCATGTTGATGGCAATTTTACGGGATCCCATACATATCTAAGGGCTATTGCATGTCTAAACTCTCCCTTGGTTAAATTCAAATGATATCTTTTCAATGGAAGTGCGTTTAGCCAGCGTAATGCTCCTTTTTTCATAGCCAAAACTAGCGACTGGAACACTTCAACATGACTAGAAAACTAGGTCTCAAAAAACAAACAGTTTTCATCTTTTGGCTTTCAAAAACAATCTTGAGTAATTAGATATTGCACAGGTTAACCGGTCAAAATATTTCAGAAGCTTTCAAATAATCCGAAACATTTTGACTTTCTCATAATTTCGATTTTTTTGTGTTGTTGCTTTAGCTGCCCTAATTAGAATGAGCTATGGTAAGCTGACCTTAACTAGTTTAAAAAAAGTCTGCAAAAATTAATTTGAAAACGAAAAAATTCGTTTGTAAGTGATATCATGTGTTATCTAAAATTACTTGAATTACTGAACAAAAAGGCACCAATAAGATCGAAAAATAGTGTCTCTCACACACAACACAGATCTGTTGAAATCATGTGAGCAACAAAAATTTTGACGAAGAAACAAAAATAGCAGGACAAGTATCAGGATTTTTCACTGACTCAACGACAAACTAGATCTAGATCAGACTGTAGAAAACAAACAGAGCTGGCAGATTGCCAGAAAATAGCCGCAATAGATTCGTAGATCGGCAGTCTAAAAAAACATTAAGAAAGACAGACCAAAAAAATTTGTCTTTTCATTGAAGGCTAATCTGTTATATTTTGATTGAAAATCTGTTTAAATTTTTGCTGCCTCTATTAGCTGCTCTCAAATAACCTTTATTTAGACTGACACAACCCATTTGACCTAATCTCTTTGAATTAAAGTAAATAAGTCAATTTCAAAGTGAGGAAGTCATTTTTGAGAATGAGGTAAGTCAAGTGTGACCAAAAAATTAATCACGCGAGTGAACAAAAAAAACTCGCTCCACTAAGAGCGAAAAATGACGTCCCGCATGCAATTCAGTTGAAATTGCATGAACGAATGAACAAAAAGTGGCTGTGACGTCATATGGTTGTAAAAAAAATCATGACGACGAAATAAAAAAACAAAGCAGGACAAGTCCTGACGTACAATTCAAAGAATTTTCATTGACTAAACAGAAAACTAGACCTATAACGGACTATGAATGGATTGGGAAAACCATTTAGAAAAAAATCTGATCCAAAAAATCCGAAAAAACAGTAAAAATCAAAGTGAAATTGCCGCACGTGAACAAAAAACCACTAGCGAGAAAGTGAATTTTTGTTCAAACACTGTTTTCTCACTCTACTTTAAATTTAGAGCGAAAAAATTTCACGCCGCAAAACCACTCGCTTTTTCGCTCCTTTTCCTGTTTCGGCGTGACCAAAATCACTACTCCAATTTGACTTTAAAAATCATGAAAATGTGTGAACAGATCTTTAAAAAAAGACAGCGCCCCAATAAAATTCAAATTCTTCGAATTGTAAAAAAAACCAAGAGAAGGCCAATAATAGCCCCAGCTATTGCTGTGCGGATAAATCAAAGCAGTCAAAATATAAGTCAAATTGCTCCACATAAGAAACAGGATCGAAAAAGCGAATTTTCGTTCGAACGCCGTTTTCTCACTCTATTTTAAAATAAGATAGATATTTCCCGCTAATAACCGCTTGCTTTTTCGATCTTTTTCAGATTTCGGGGTGACCAAAATAACTTCTCCAAATTAACTTCTAAAATTACTAACAGATCTTAAAAACAAAACCATAGCCGGAAAAAATCGGAATATGACTCGAAGTAGGAAATACGAAAACTCCTATGAAATGCCCTTCGCCACGGCGTTCCGTATTTTCGAGAGCTTTGCATTGATGCAACTTTTCTCTAAGTGAAAGAAAGCGATTGGCTAAAATTTCAATAATAAGGAGGTACGATTTAAATTCAATTAACTTTGTGCGAGACGAGGAGTATTTCAGAAAAGAATCAGCAGTAAATTGAATCACGAGAATGAACAAAAAACTCGCTCCACTAAGAGCGAAAAATGACGTGCCGCTTTCAACTCAGTTGAAATTGCATGAACGAATGAACAAAAGTTGACTGTGACGTCATAGGGTCGTAACAAAAATCATGACGAAATAAAAAAAAAACATACCAGGACAAGTCGTGACGTACAATTCAAAGAAATTTCATTGACTAAACAGAAAACTAGACCTAGAACGGACTATGAATGGATTGGTAAAACCATTTAGAAAAAATCCGATCCAAAAAAACGAAAAAACAGTAAAAATCAAAGTGAAATTGCCGCATGTGAACAAAAAACCACTAGCGAGAAAGCGAATTTTTGTTCAAACACCGTTTTCTCACTCTCCTTTAAATTTAGAGCAAAAAAATTTCACGCCGCAAAACTACTCGCTTTTTCGCTCCACTTCCTGTTTCGGCGTGACCAAAATCACTACTCCAATTTGACTTCAAAAATCAAGAAAATGTGTGAACAGATCTTAAAGAAAAGACAGCGCCCCAAAACAATTCAAAGTCTCCGAATTGTAAAAAACCAAGAGAAGGCCAATAATAGTCCCAGCTATTAATCAAAGCAGTCACAATATAAGTCAAATTGCTCCACATGAATAAGAAACAGGATCGAAAAAGCGAATTTTCGTTCAAACGCCGTTTTCTCACTCTATTTTAAAATAAGAGAGATATTTCCCGCTGATAACCGCTTGCTTTTTCGATCTTTTTCAGGTTTCGGGGTGACCAAAATAACTTCTCCAAATTAACTTCTAAAATTACTAACAGATCTTAAAAACAAAACCATAGCCGGAAAAAATCCGAATATGACTCGAAGTAGGAAATACGAAAACTCCTATGAAATGCTCTTCGCCACGGCGTTTCGTATTTTCGAGAGCTTTGCATTGATGCAACTTTTCTCTAAGTGAAAGAAAGCGATTGGCTAAAATTTCAATAATAAGGAGGTACGTTTTAAATTCAATTACCTTTGTGCGAGACGAGGAGTATTTCAGAAAAGAATCGGCAGTAAATTGAATCACGAGAATGAACAAAAAACTCGCTCCACTAAGAGCGAAAAATGACGTGCCGCATGCAATTCAGTTGAAATTGCATGAGCGAATGAAAAGTTGACTGTGACGTCATATGGTCGTAACAAAAATCATGACGAAATAAAAAAAAACATACCAGGACAAGTCGTGACGTACAATTCAAAGAATTTTCATTGACTAAACAGAAAACTAGACCTAGAACGGACTATGAATGGATTGGTAAAACCATTTAGAAAAAAACCGATCCAAAAAATCGAAAAAACAGTAAAAATCAAAGTGAAATTGCCGCATGTGAACAAAAAACCACTAGCGAGAAAGCGAATTTTTGTTCAAACACCGTTTTCTCACTCTCCTTTAAATTTAGAGCAAAAAAATTTCACGCCGCAAAACTACTCGCTTTTTCGCTCCACTTCCTGTTTCGGCGTGACCAAAATCACTACTCCAATTTGACTTCAAAAATCAAGAAAATGTGTGAACAGATCTTAAAGAAAAGACAGCGCCCCAAAACAATTCAAATTCTCCGAATTGTAAAAACCAAGAGAAGGCCAATAATAGTCCCAGCTATTAATCAAAGCAGTCACAATATAAGTCAAATTGCTCCACATGAATAAGAAACAGGATCGAAAAAGCGAATTTTCGTTCAAACGCCGTTTTCTCACTCTATTTTAAAATAAGAGAGATATTTCCCGCTGATAACCGCTTGCTTTTTCGATCTTTTTCAGGTTTTGGGGTGACCAAAATAACTACTCCAAATTAACTTCTAAAATTACTAACAGATCTTAAAAACAAAACCATAGCCGGAAAAAATCCGAAAATGACTCGAAGTAGGAAATACGAAAACTCCTATGAAATGCTCTTCGCCACGGCGTTTCGTATTTTCGAGAGCTTTGCATTGATGCAACTTTTCTCTAAGTGAAAGAAAGCGATTGGCTAAAATTTCAATAATAAGGAGGTACGTTTTAAATTCAATTACCTTTGTGCGAGACGAGGAGTATTTCAGAAAAGAATCGGCAGTAAATTGAATCACGAGAATGAACAAAAAACTCGCTCCACTAAGAGCGAAAAATGACGTGCCGCATGCAATTCAGTTGAAATTGCATGAACGAATGAAAAGTTGACTGTGACGTCATATGGTCGTAACAAAAATCATGACGAAATAAAAAAAACATACCAGGACAAGTCGTGACGTACAATTCAAAGAATTTTCATTGACTAAACAGAAAACTAGACCTAGAACGGACTATGAATGGATTGGTAAAACCATTTAGAAAAAAATCCGATCCAAAAAATCGAAAAAACAGTAAAAATCAAAGTGAAATTGCCGCATGTGAACAAAAAACCACTAGCGAGAAAGCAAATTTTTGTTCAAACACCGTTTTCTCACTCTCCCTTAAATTTAGAGCAAAAAAATTTCACGCCGCAAAACTACTCGCTTTTTCGCTCCACTTCCTGTTTCGGCGTGACCAAAATCACTACTCCAATTTGACTTCAAAAATCATGAAAATGTGTGAACAGATCTTAAAAAAAGACAGCGCCCCAATACAATTCAAATTCTTCGAATTGTAAAAAAAACCAAAAAAGACCAATAATAGCCCCAGCTATCGCTGTGCGGGTATTAATCAAAGCAGTCAAAATATAAGTCAAATTGCTCCACATGAATAAGAAACAGGATCGAAAAAGCGAATTTTCGTTCAAACGCCGTTTTCTCACTCTATTTTAAAATAAGAGAGATATTTCCCGCTAATAACCGCTTGCTTTTTCGATCTTTTTCAGGTTTCGGGGTGACCAAAATAACTACTCCAAATTAACTTCTAAAACTACTAACAGATCTTAAAAACAAAACCATAGCCGGAAAAAATCCGAAAATGACTCGAAGTAGGAAATACGAAAACTCCTATGAAATGCTCTTCGCCACGGCGTTTCGTATTTTCGAGAGCTTTGCATTGATGCAACTTTTCTCTAAGTGAAAGAAAGCGATTGGCTAAAATTTCAATAATAAGGAGGTACGTTTTAAATTCAATTAACTTTGTGCGAGACGAGGAGTATTTCAGAAAAGAATCGGCAGTAAATTGAATCACGAGAATCAACAAAAAACTCGCTCCACTAAGAGCGAAAAATGACGTGCCGCATGCAATTCAGTGGAAATTGCATGAACGAATGAACAAAAGTTGACTGTGACGTCATATGGTCGTAACAAAAATCATGACGAAATAAAAAAAAACATACCAGGACAAGTCGTGACGTACAATTCAAAGAATTTTCATTGACTAAACAGAAAACTAGACCTAGAACGGACTATGAATGGATTGGTAAAACCATTTAGAAAAAAATCCGATCCAAAAAATCGAAAAAACAGTAAAAATCAAAGTGAAATTGCCGCATGTGAACAAAAAACCACTAGCGAGATAGCGAATTTTTGTTCAAACAACGTTTTCTCACTCTCCTTTAAATTTAGAGCGAAAAAACTTCACGACGCAAAACTACGAGCTTTTTCGCTCCACTTCCTGTTTCGGCGTGACCAAAATCACTACTCCAATTTGACTTCAAAAATCATGAAAATGTGTGAACAGATCTTAAAAAAAGACAGCGCCCCAATACAATTCAAATTCTTCGGATTGTAAAAAAACCAAAAAAGACCAATAATAGCCCCAGCTATCGCTGTGCGGGTATTAATCAAAGCAGTCAAAATATAAGTCAAATTGCTCCACATGAATAAGAAACAGGATCGAAAAAGCGAATTTTCGTTCAAACGCCGTTTTCTCACTCTATTTTAAAATAAGAGAGATATTTCCCGCTGATAACCGCTTGCTTTTTCGATCTTTTTCAGGTTTCGGGGTGACCAAAATAACAACTCCAAATTAACTTCTATAATTACCAACAGATCTTAAAAACAAAACCATAGCCGGAAAAAATCCGAAAATGACTCGAAGTAGGAAATACGAAAACTCCTATGAAATGCTCTTCGCCACGGCGTTTCGTATTTTCGAGAGCTTTGCATTGATGCAACTTTTCTCTAAGTGAAAGAAAGCGATTGGCTAAAAATTCAATAATAAGGAGGTACGTTTTAAATTCAATTAACTTTTTCTGTGCGAGACGAGGAGTATTTCAGAAAAGAATCAGCAGTAAATTGAATCACAAAAATGAACAAAAAACTCGCTCCACTAAGAACGAATAATGACGTGCCGCATGCAATTCAGTTGAAATTGCATGAACGAATGCACAAAAGGTGACTGTGACGTCATATGGTCGTAACAAAAATCATGACGAAAAAAAACATAGCAGGACAAGTCCTGACGTACAATTCAAAGAATTTTCATTGACTAAACAGAAAACTAGACCTAGAACGGACTATGAATGGATTGGGAAAACCATTTAGAAAAAAATCCGATCCAAAAAATTGAAAAAACAGTAAAAATCAAAGTGAAATTGTCGAATGTGAACAAAAAACCACTAGCGAGAAAGCGAATTTTTGTTCAAACACCGTTTTCTCACTCTCCTTTAAATTTAGAGCGAAAAAACTTCACGCCGCAAAACTACGCGCTTTTTGGCTCCACTTCCTGTTTCGGCGTGACCAAAATCACTACAATTTGACTTCAAAAATCATGAAAATGTGTGAACAGATCTTAAAAAAAAAGACAGCGCCCGAATACAATTCAAATTCTTCGAATTGTTAAAAAAACAAAAAAGACCAATAATAGCCCCAGCTATCGCTGTGCGGGTATTAATCAAAGCAGTCAAAATATAAGTCAAATTGCTCCACATAAGAAACAGGATCGAAAAAGCGAATTTTCGTTCAAACGCCGTTTTCTCACTCTATTTTAAAATAAGAGAGATATTTACCGCCGATAACCGCTTGCTTTTTCGATATTTTTCAGGTTTCGGGGTGACCAAAATAACTACTCCAAATTAACTTCTAAAATTACTAACAGATCTTAAAAACAAAACCATAGCCGGAAAAAATCCGAAAATGACTCGAAGTAGGAAATACGAAAACTCCTATGAAATGCTCTTCGCCACGGCGTTTCGTATTTTCGAGAGCTTTGCATTGATACAACTTTTCTCTAAGTGAAAGAAAGCGATTGGCTAAAATTTCAATAATGAGGTACGTTTTAAATTCAATTAACTTTTTCTGTGCGAGACGAGGAGTATTTCAGAAAAGAATCAGCAGTAAATTGAATCACGCGAATGAACAAAGAACTCGCTCCACTAAGAGCGAAAAATGACGTGCCGCATGCAATTCAGTTGAAATTGCATGAACGAATGAACAAAAGGTGACTGTGACGTCATATGGTCGTAACAAAAATCATGACGAAATAAAAAAAACATAGCAGGACAAGTCCTGACGTACAATTCAAAGAACTTTCATTGACTAAACAGAAAACTAGACCTGGAACGGACTATGAATGGATTGAGAAAACCATTTAGAAAAAAACCCGATCCAAAAAATTGAAAAAACAGTAAAAATCAAAGTGAAATTGCCGAATGTGAACAAAAAACCACTAGCGAAAAAGCGAATTTTTGTTCAAACACCGTTTTCTCACTCTCCTTTAAATTTAGAGCGAAAAAACTTCACGCCGCAAAACTACGCGCTTTTTCGCTCCACTTCCTGTTTCGGCGTGACCAAAATCACTACTCCAATTTGACTTCAAAAATCATGAAAATGTGTGAACAGATCTTAAAAAAGACAGCGCCCCAAAACAATTCAAATTCTTCGAAAAGTAAAAAAAACCAAGAGAAGGCTAATATAGCCCCAGCTATTGCTGTGCGGCTATAAATCAAAGCAGTCAAAATATAAGTCAAATTGCTCCACATGAATAAGAAACAGGATTGAAAAAGTGAATTTTCGTTCAAACGCCGTTTTCTCACTCTATTTTAAAATAAGAGAGATATTTCCCGCTGATAACCGCTTGCTTTTTCGATCTTTTTCAGGTTTCGGGGTGACCAAAATAACTACTCCAAATTAACTTCTATAATTACCAACAGATCTTAACAAAACCATAGCCGGAAAAAATCCGAAAATGACTCGAAGTAGGAAATACGAAAACTCCTATGAAATGCTCTTCGCCACGGCGTTTCGTATTTTCGAGAGCTTTGCATTGATGCAACTTTTCTCTAAGTGAAAGAAAGCGATTGGCTAAAAATTCAATAATAAGGAGGTACGTTTTAAATTCAATTAACTTTTTCTGTGCGAGACGAGGAGTATTTCAGAAAAGAATCAGCAGTAAATTGAATCACAAAAATGAACAAAAAACTCGCTCCACTAAGAACGAATAATGACGTGCCGCATGCAATTCAGTTGAAATTGCATGAACGAATGCACAAAAGGTGACTGTGACGTCATATGGTCGTAACAAAAATCATGACGAAAAAAAACATAGCAGGACAAGTCCTGACGTACAATTCAAAGAATTTTCATTGACTAAACAGAAAACTAGACCTAGAACGGACTATGAATGGATTGGGAAAACCATTTAGAAAAAAATCCGATCCAAAAAATTGAAAAAACAGAAAAATCAAAGTGAAATTGCCGAATGTGAACAAAAAACCACTAGCGAGAAAGCGAATTTTTGTTCAAACACCATTTTCTCACTCTCCTTTAAATTTAGAGCGAAAAAACTTCACGCCGCAAAACTACACGCTTTTTGGCTCCACTTCCTGTTTCGGCGTGACCAAAATCACTACAATTTGACTTCAAAAATCATGAAAATGTGTGAACAGATCTTAAAAAAAAGACAGCGCCCGACTACAATTCAAATTCTTCGAATTGTAAAAAAAACAAAAAAAGACCAATAATAGCCCCAGCTATCGCTGTGCGGGTATTAATCAAAGCAGTCAAAATATAAGTCAAATTGCTCCACATAAGAAACAGGATCGAAAAAGCGAATTTTCGTTCAAACGCCGTTTTCTCACTCTATTTTAAAATAAGAGAGATATTTACCGCTGATAACCGCTTGCTTTTTCGATATTTTTCAGGTTTCGGGGTGACCAAAATAACTACTCCAAATTAACTTCTAAAATTACTAACAGATCTTAAAAACAAAACCATAGCCGGAAAAAATCCGAAAATGACTCGAAGTAGGAAATACGAAAACTCCTATGAAATGCTCTTCGCCACGGCGTTTCGTATTTTCGAGAGCTTTGCATTGATGCAACTTTTCTCTAAGTGAAAGAAAGCGATTGGCTAAAATTTCAATAATGAGGTACGTTTTAAATTCAATTAACTTTTTCTGTGCGAGACGAGGAGTATTTCAGAAAAGAATCAGCAGTAAATTGAATCACGTGAATGAACAAAAAACTCGCTCCACTAAGAGCGAAAAATGACGTGCCGCATGCAATTCAGTTGAAATTGCATGAACGAATGAACAAAAGGTGACTGTGACGTCATATGGTCGTAACAAAAATCATGACGAAATAAAAAAAACATAGCAGGACAAGTCCTGACGTACAATTCAAAGAATTTTCATTGACTAAACAGAAAAGTAGACCTGGAACGGACTATGAATGGATTGAGAAAACCATTTAGAAAAAAAAACCGATCCAAAAAATTGAAAAAACAGTAAAAATCAAAGTGAAATTGCCGAATGTGAACAAAAAACCACTAGCGAAAAAGCGAATTTTTGTTCAAACACCGTTTTCTCACTCTCCTTTAAATTTAGAGCGAAAAAACTTCACGCCGCAAAACTACGCGCTTTTTCGCTCCACTTTCTGTTTCGGCGTGACCAAAATCACTACTCCAATTTGACTTCAAAAATCATGAAAATGTGTGAACAGATCTTAAAAAAGACAGCGCCCCAAAACAATTCAAATTCTTCGAAAAGTAAAAAAAAAACAAGAGAAGGCCAATATAGCCCCAGCTATTGCTGTGCGGCTATAAATCAAAGCAGTCAAAATATAAGTCAAATTGCTCCACATGAATAAGAAACAGGATTGAAAAAGTGAATTTTCGTTCAAACGCCGTTTTCTCACTCTATTTTAAAATAAGAGAGATATTTCCCGCTGATAACCGCTTGCTTTTTCGATCTTTTTCAGGTTTTGGGGTGACCAAAATTACTACTCCAAATTAACTTCTAAAATTACTAACAGATCTTAAAAACAAAACCATAGCCGGAAAAAATCCGAAAATGACTCGAAGTAGGAAATACGAAAACTCCTAAGAAATGCTCTTCGCCACGGCGTTTCGTATTTTCAAGAGCTTTGCATTGATGCAACTTTTCTCTAAGTGAAAGAAAGCGATTGCCTAATATTTCAGTAATAACGCGGTCGGTTTCAAATTCAATTAACTTTTTCTGTGCGAGACGAGGAGTATTTCAGAAATGAATCAGCAGTAAATTGAATCACGCGAATGAACAAGAAAACTCGCTCCACTAAGAGCGAAAAATGACCTCCCGCATGCAATTCAGTTGAATTTGCATGAACGAATGAACAAAAGGTGGCTGTGACGTCATATGGTCGTAACAAAAATCATGACGACGAAATAAAACATAGCAGGACAAGTCCTGACGTACAATTCAAAGAATTTTCATTGATTAAACAGAAAACTATACCTAGAACGGACTATGAACAGATTGGGAAAACCATTTCGAAAAAAAATCCGATCCAAAACGAAAAAACAGTAAAAATCAAAGTGAAATTGCCGCATGTGAACAAAAAAACCACTAGCGAGAAAGCGAATTTTTGTTCAAACACCGTTTTCTCACTCTCATTTAAATTTAGAGCGAAACATTTTCACGCCGCAAAACTACTGGCTTTTTCGCTCTACTTCCTTTTTCGGCGTGACCAAAATCACTACTCCAATTTGACTTCAAAAATCATGAAAATGTGTGAACAGATCTTAAAAAAAAAGACAGCGCCCCAATACAATTCAAATTCTTCGAATTGTAAAAACACCAAGAGAAGGCCAATAAAAGCTCCAGCTATCGCTGTGCGGCTATTAATCAAAGCAGTCAAAATATAAGTCAAACTGCTCCACATGAATAAGAAACAGGATCGAAAAAGCAAATTTTCGTTCAAACGCCGTTTTCTCACTCTATTTTAAAATAAGAGAGATATTTCCCGCTGATAACCGCTTGCTTTTTCGATCTTTTTCAGGTTTTGGGGCGACCAAATTACTACTCCAAATTAACTTCTAAAATTACTAACAGATCTTAAAAACAAAACCATAGCCGGAAAAAAATCCGAAAATGACTCGAAGTAGGAAATACGAAAACTCCTATGAAATGCTCTTCGCCACGGCGTTTCGTATTTTCGAGAGCGTTGCATTGATGCAACTTTTCTCTAAGTGAAAGAAAGCGATTGGCTAAAATTTCAATAACGCGGTACAGTTTAAATTCAATTAATTTTTTCTGTGCGAGACGAGGAGTGTTTCAGAAATGAATCAGCAGTAAATTCAATCACGCGAAGGAACAAGAAAACTCGCTCCACTAAGAGCGAAAAATGACCTCCCGCATGCAATTCAGTTGAAATTGCATGAACGAATGAACAAAAGGTGGCTGTGAAGTCATATGGTCGTAACAAAAATCATGACGACGAAATAAAAAAACATAGCAGGACAAGTCCTGACGTACAATTCAAAGAATTTTCATTGATTAAACAGAAAACTAGACCTAGAACGGACTATGAATGGATTGGGAAAACCACTTAGAAAAAATGCGATCCAAAAAATTGAAAAAAGTAAAAATCAAAGTGAAATTGCCGCATGTGAACAAAAAACCACTAGCGAGAAAGCGAATTTTTGTTCAAACACCGTTTTCTCACTCTCCTTTAAATTTAGAGAGAAAAAACTTCACGCCGCAAAACTACGCGCTTTTTCGCTCCACTTCCTGTTTCGGCGTGACCAAAATCACTACTCCAATTTGACTTCAAAAAAATCATGAAAATGTGTGAACAGATCTTAAAAAAAAGACAGCGCCCCAATACAATTCAAATTCTTCGAATTGTAAAAAAAACCAAGAGAAGGCCAATAATAGCCCCAGCTATTGCTGTGCGGATAAATCAAAGCAGTCAAAATATAAGTCAAATTGCTCCACATGAATAAGAAACAGGATTGAAAAAGCGAATTTTCGTTCACACGCCGTTTTCTCACTCTATTTTAAAATAAGAGAGATACTTCCCGCTGATAACCGCTTGCTTTTTCGATCTTTTTCAGGTTTCGGGGTGACCAAAATAACTACTCCAAATTAACTTCTAAAATTACTAACAGATCTTAAAAACAAAACCATAGCCGGAAAAAATCCGAATATGACTCGAAGTAGGAAATACGAAAACTCCTATGAAATGCTCTTCGCCATGGCGTTTCGTAATTTCGAGAGCTTTGCATTGATGCAACTTTTCTCTAAGTGAAAGAAAGCGATTGGCTAAAATTTCAATAATAAAGAGGTACGTTTTGAATCCAATTAACTTTTTCTGTGCGAGACAAGGAATATTTCAGAAATGAATCAGCAGTAAATTGAATCACGCGAATGAACAAAAAAACTCGCTCCACTAAGAGCGAAAAATGAGGTCCCGCATGCAATTCAGTTGAAATTGCATGAACGAAAGAACAAAAGGTGGCTGTGACGTCATATGGTGGTAACAAAAATCATGACGACGAAATAAAATATAGCAGGACAAGTCCTGACGTACAATTCAAAGAATTTTCATTGACTAAACAGAAAACTAGACCTAGAACGGACTATGAACGGATTGGGAAAACCATTTAGAAAAAAATCCGATCCAAAAAATCGAAAAAACAGTAAAAATCAAAGTGAAATTGCCTTATGTGAACAAAAAACCACTAGCGAGAAAGCGAATTTTTGTTCAAACACCGTTTTCTCACTCTCCTTTAAATTTAGAGCGAAAAAACCACGCCGCAAAACTACGCGCTTTTTCGCTCCACTTCCTGTTTCGGCGTGACCAAAATCACTATAATTCTTTGGACTTCAAAAATCATGAAAATGTGTGAACAGATCTTAAAAAAAAGACAGCGCCCCAATACAATTCAAATTCTCCGAATTGTAAAAAACCAAGAGAAGGCCAATAATAGTCCCAGCTATTAATCAAAGCAGTCACAATATAAGTCAAATTGCTCCACATGAATAAGAAACAGGATCGAAAAAGCGAATTTTCGTTCAAACGCCGTTTTCTCACTCTATTTTAAAATAAGAGAGATATTTCCCGCTGATAACCGCTTGCTTTTTCGATCTTTTTCAGGTTTCGGGGTGACCAAAATAACTACTCCAAATTAACTTCTAAAATTACTAACAGATCTTAAAAACAAAACCATAGCCGGAAAAAATCCGAAAATGACTCGAAGTAGGAAATACGAAAACTCCTATGAAATGCTCTTCGCCACGGCGTTTCGTATTTTCGAGAGCTTTGCATTGATGCAACTTTTCTCTAAGTGAAAGAAAGCGATTGGCTAAAATTTAAATAATAAGGAGGTACGTTTTAAATTCAATTAACTTTTTCTGTGCGAGACGAGGAATATTTCAGAAATGAATCAGCAGTAAATTGAAGGAAACAATTTACGATGTGCACTCTATTTGATTCTAACAACTGAATTTACGACGTATGTTGAAATCTAATACGATTCAATCAACGTTAATAATAAACATTTAAATTGACACCGAAATAATCAATCTAATATTACATCATTTAAAGCAGAAGTAAAAAAAGTTTCAGATTTCATTTCTACAGAAAGAGTTGGTCGCATGAGAGGCGCTCCACGTATGGACTAACTATGTACATTGTACTGAAATAAAGGGAAAGTCCAAAAAATATAGAGATCGGAAGTGCAGGTAGAGCCCGTCTTATAAAAGCCAGAAGAACAACCGTCGAGATGAGGCCAAAAATGATAGCAATGTACACCGCAAACACTACAGTGTAATCCCCACTCGAAGCTGCTTTGCCAATTAGGATACTGTAGAAGATAAAATCGCCGAGACCCAACTTCACGCCTCGTTCTTCCTCCTCTAGATCGAAATCCGAATCAGTTGTATTATGCGATGCGCTGTTAACTTCATTGTTCATCGTCGTACCCAAGCTTCCAACGGCTTCTCGAGCTGACTGGCTTTGCATTGAATCGTCACTCATTCGGCCTCGATGACGAGATCGCAGATTGTTATGTTCATTGTCCACAGTACAAGAGTCATCTTGTCTGGTTGATTTCGAATCTTTGGGAACCCTACCATCACTGTCTGCCATTGTCACCATCGCCGAGGAGTAAATCAAAGCTGGAAAAATAGGTTCCTCTCTTTCTTGAGCCAATTGAACCAGCATTCTTAGTGGTCCAACGGGTAATAAAACAGCGGCAAGGTCATACAGAGCTAAAACTCCCAACAGCACCCATGTTGTCCAGTCTGGGATATATCTGAGCAATAACAGGGCCATTAAAGCCCCGACAATGATCAGATACATTTGTTGTAGAACCAGGGGCGCTTTCCAGTGAATCGCGAGCATTCCCAATACTCCAAAATTGAGCAAGAAAAAGAATGTCGAAATGAAATCAATGGCGATGTTCATCCATTTAGCTACGCTAATTATATAGACGAAAGAAAAGTAAAACAACAGAAAGAAAGATGACATTATAAGCCATCCGTGTATAACGCGATAACAGCGATACTTATACAACATTACTAACACCATTGTCATGATTAGAACGATGCTGACAAATATGAGAGAGTTCAGAAGAGCAATTCCCAGGTTTCCCCATCCTCCGTCATTATTTTCTCTTAAAGGTGTGTAGTAGAGTGTTGGCTGTATGGCTGCATTTGTCTTCTGGTAAAAGTCCAATTGAGTGATAGAAAAGCAGACGATTATCATACACACAGTAACAGGCACGATTACAAGTACGATATGCTTAGCACCGTACTTTACATCCTGTACCTCAATAACCTGCGTTTCATTCAGAGTTGATTGGTTTTCGTCATCACCTGTAACGTCAGCTTCCCCCTGCGCAAGGGGTGGTACTAACCCGGGGAGAGCACTAGACATCGTAATCTCTGAAAGAGACAAGTACATATCTTAAGCCTTAAGTTGCGAAGAACCTTAAATTGGGTCTTTTCCCATTACAGCCAACCTCCGCGAAATTATAGCAACCTATAGCTCCCCGTTTTATAGCATTTAGTCGCTACAAGTCGTTAGTTTCTACAGCAATTAGTTTCGTGTTACTTTAAGTGCTGTTCTCCGGGCTCAGGTCGAGCAAGAGCAGTTAAAAGGTTGCTTTTACAAAAAATATTAGTTTTACAAAAACAGCAAGAATGTTATGATAGAAAAATTAAATTAAGTTTATCCACTGTGACACCTGTCTTACAGGGCAGCCTGGAAACAAGGTTTAAGGACCTCGTTGCGTCTCCTTTCCTAAAATAAACTTTACTAAATATAAATTTGATTGTTTGGATATATTAAACGCATTATTAATTTTTGATATTTGATTGTGATTTTTGGCTTCTTTTGATTATCTTCATTGGCTTATTTTGATATATAGGTCGGGATAAAATCTCTCTCTCTCTCTCTCTCTCTCTTAGTTATCAGTTGTATCTGAACAATAATTCAGCATGCAGGACTCTACGGTGCGAAGTTCGTATAACGGCATCTGAATTGAAAACTTGTAACGTGCCTATCTCAACTATAAGTTACGTGGACACTGGTGAATCCAACGACAAATTCTGGACTTAATCAAGAACCGCAGCAACCATAGCAGAATCACTTAATCACGTTAGAAACACGCAAGTCACACGTTTCCAAATGCCTGCATTTTAAAAACCTGGCAGTGTATACAAGAAAATCTGACATCCTAGAATCTGGTACCACAGAGATTGGTTAATTTATTACATGCACGTGCGTGTTTCATGTATAGGTAACGCGACTCCGCTTGAAGTCACTAAGAACTTCTGGAGTTCAGAGAACCGCTTAGCGGTTCGGGATCTTAGGCCACAATTTCGAAGTGACTGATGCAGAGTCACGTAACCTTGCTATAAACACGCTCTACTTACACGTTCTAAAATGACAAAAGTCAATGATAGTCAACAGCTGGCAATGTATACAGCTACTTCTGGCACTGCCAACATTCGTCAGTTCATGTGCCTCCACTAAATGTGGTCACTGCAAAACCGGATCAAGGACGACAATAGGTTGAGCAGTTCTCAAGTATGGAAGCCTCTAAGTGAAAGAACTACGAGGGGACAACCGCTCCCAGGATCCATATAATCTGTGCATAGACTGTGAGAAACGGGTTTTTGCGGCGGGATCAGGCTAGCCCCGTCTCCTAGTTCAAACTTACAGGGCACGTTTTCCTACGTAGAATTTAACATCAAAAAATTAAAATGGAGAAAAGTCGAACAGGGTTCCCAAAAAGGTGGTGTATTATCGCCAATGCTCTTCAACATCTACATGAGAAAGCTGCATCTAACCCCAAAAGATATAAACATCACGTCTTACGCTGATGACATAACTCTAACGACATCTCAATCACAGGTTGAAAAATTACGTTACATGACAACCTCCTACTTAAATATTAAACACGACTGGCTAAAATCAAAACATAAGTTATCGGCTGAGAAATCAAAGGCATCTGTGTTCACGACCTGGAGCAAGGGGGCAAAGTTTGACCCACACCTTACTATCAACAATTCACCATTACCAGTAAGACCAAAATCAAAGTACTTGGTGTCATCTTCGATAGTATGCTTCATTTTGAGGAACATGTAAGGAGCACCAAGGAGGAACTACAAAAGCGGAAAAAAATATTGAAAAATGCGGGCAGCGACTGAGACTGCACAAAAGAGACACTCAGTGACTTACAAAGCTATAGTTTGGAGCGTTTTGAACTACGGTGCTCCCATTTGGGCTTCTACAATCAGCAATACTAACTGGAACCACCTGCAAACAACAACACATTGCTCTTCCCACAAATACTGGCTGTGTAAAATTTCTGACACCAATGACGTACACAAGGAGGGTGAAATGCTTCCTGTTAAAGCACACACAGAATATTAGCAGAGCAATTTGTGGACGGCAGTTATCAGCGCGACCGTGCTGATCATAAAACAACCTCAATCAAT
Source organism: Convolutriloba macropyga (assembly GCF_964194025.1). Taxonomy (NCBI): domain Eukaryota; kingdom Metazoa; phylum Xenacoelomorpha; order Acoela; family Convolutidae; genus Convolutriloba; species Convolutriloba macropyga. Next base: position 32,048,475 of record NC_134470.1, read on the forward strand.
TTTCGTCCCATGAGACCGACACTAAATGATAAACATAGGGACCGCATGAAACAACAGACAAACAGTAAAGCAATAGAATGGCAAAGAATACAAAAATGCTCTCGAAAGCGTCCAACGACACACAGTAATACTCAGTTGAACAAAGACAGCAAGCAAATAGACAAACCTCCACCAAAGAGAGTAAAGAACAAACGCTTTCCCGAATTGCCCGTATCCGATTAACAAAACTGAGAACTGGATACTGCCCCCGCTAAACTCTTAGTGGAGTAGCCTCTGTAACAATGTCGATAACCGCTGTCCCAAATGAAAAGGAGCACCACATGACGTAAGGCACATTTTCAACTGCGGTAAGAACACCACGGACCTCAGAGTAATTGACCTGTGGGAAAGACCAGTAGAGTCAGCCAACTGGCTGTACTTAATACCATCAGTCCAACGCCACCAAACTGCACAGAATAAACCTCATTTCTTGTCACTTTCCCCCGATGATGACGATGCCCTAACCGGGTACCACATGTCATTCACCATGGCGTAGATGCAGAAAAAGCGCCACAACACAAGCAAGTTATGGATAGGCAATCACACTACTGCTAATATATCTATTTTATTATGCTACAAATGCAACCAAGGTCCCAGTTAAAAACAGCAATACGCAACGGTATCCCGCCAAAATTACCTACGCATTGGAACAATATGTTGATTATCGTTTGTGGGAGTTGTCACCTGTGGTTTAAAGGGAGTAGCGTCTGACTGACATGAAAGGGCTTGGAACGAAGCGCAGCTGGGAGAGGAGCGTGAGATTGAGTTTGGGCAAGTTTTTTGATTTACAGGTGTAATGAGGGTCTGTTTATCCCGTTTTTGAGGCCGACAAGTCAAAGGGTAAGACAAAATTTTAGTCAGGTGAAAAAGGACTACTACAAGACACTTAATTCACTTAACTCAGGAGGTGCAAAATGGTTGATGCTGTAATGGGAGCTGTGGTTGAAGAAGGGAGGCTGTTAGTTCTTTTCACCTACTTTTGCCATTGGTTGTGTTCTAATGCTGTGTTTTTGTTTTACATTTTTCTCAGCTGACTTATCATTTTATTGATCGAAATGGACAATACAAAATGCCTTATGAAGACGTAGTGCAGGGAGGGCCCCCAAGCCAGGCAATATCCACTCAGTGGTGGGGAGGGGCAATTCCTGTCCTTTTTCCTCTAAACTTTGCTTTTTTTAATTTAAAAAACACCATTGCTACAAATATGTTTGAGAGCAATTAATGATGATAAACAAACGTTGTCAAAGTTAATTCCACCTTATGCTGACAAAGACCTCCAGTTTATCATCACGGGTCCCCTGAAACTGAACAAACTTTTATCAAACAAATTGAGAGACACCGATGAAGTCAATAAAATCCTTACTTACATAGGACTCATACATAGAGACGGCTTGCTTACATAGTGACGGCAATGTGACAGCTATGAAACTTTTGTGGAACATACCAACACCGGCAGTAAAGAGAAAAAGGAACTGTCCTTAACAACGCACTCTTAACAACAGCTTTGAATCCAAAATTTCTCCAGAAATATTTTGCTTGTAGTCATAACCTGCAGATTTATCCTAAACTTGTCGAAATTAAGCAGTTGCTAACAATTGATGAAAGACAACTTGAGAACGATATTCTAGCTAAACGTTACAGCTGGATAAAAACGAAGACAAATCAAAACTAGGAGCCTCGGTAAAGTGCGTTTCCACAATGTTCCGACACCGCTAAACCACGTTTTTTACATAATTATCTTTTAAATGAGGAGGATATAGATAACTTTGCAAAACTCATATATTGTTGTTGTTGTAGATGTGGATACTCAGTCTGGTGACTGACGGGCATCTCTCCTTTTCCGTGTTCGTTAAAATATTGTCCTCGTGTTTCTGCACCTGTTACAATTACAGACGATTTGCCAGCTGCAGCTGATTGTTTCTAAACACTTTTATTCGACAAATTTCCACATGATTTTCAATATTCGCTTTTTTAGACCAATCATTTTCGTGAAGTCTACTTGCTTTTTGAGTCTGTTGACTATGTGGGTCCTTCTAAACATAAATTTGTTTCTCGCCTTTTCAGTTCTAGTTTTCAATGTCTTAATTAGTCCCTGAGCTCTTCCATTTTTTGTTTCCCTCTCAGGAAGCTTAGGTTCCCTAACTTTCTAAGATCTCAATTTTATTAGCAGTAAAGTGTCATTCAGTTGCAGACACAGAAGAAGAGACAGAAGATTTAACATTAATTAACTAGAGAATCCATTAAAAAAACTTTTAAATTAAAACCACTATACAAATTTAAAAATAACGCATTAGAAGACTGATGGTACCCACCATTAAGGAGAGTCAGAGACAAGGCAGACAGCAAAACCACACAGAAAACACAACAAAACGTCATCAATCCGAAATTGTCAGACAACAAGATGATTTTTTGAACTCAAGAAACTCAGTTACACAAATGATAACTTATCTAGATGAAGTATATCGTATCGTTGTTGTTGGCACGGCTACTGGTCGAAAATTGAAAACATGGTTTTTTCTTTCAACGGATTTCTATAACTAATCACCTCTTTCCTCTCAAATCGATTTCAGCATGCCAAAATTCAAATCGTCAGTTTCCTTAGGAATTCCTCAGGGTAGTGTCCTGGGGCCCATGAATTTCATTCCAATCTTGAACAACTTAGCTCAAGTGATAAATATGGATCGTAAATTATCTACAAGTGATATATATGAATCGTACTACCTATTTCAAGAGAGAGAGAGAGAGAGAGGAAGAGAGAGAGAGAGAGAGAGAGAGAGATAAGACTTAATTCTCCTTTCAGACACCCAAACATGTCATTTTACATTTGTGGTCACCTTACAAATACTGCAATAAGAACAAATGAAATATGAGCAAATATCGTCAAAATCAAAAGATTTTTGCTTAAGAAAATTGCGAACTTTCCGTTTCCCGGACGCTTCGTCAGCTTTCAAGATGCCACATGCTGATTTAAAATTGAACATCATGAATTGTGAAATTACACAAAAATACATGACCCACTTTTAAGTTAAGATGTCGAATTGGTTTGACCTTCCACCCTTTGAAAAGTTAAGTTTTACCTTTCAGTGATGTCGATTAAGTTTTTGTACTGAGTACGGAAGCGCTCAATGCTGTAATCTCAATTGAAAACCTCGTGTTCACTGTAGTTCTTTGTGATGGCAAAATTGCATCGATAAGAACAAAACATGAAGACGTCAAACGCTAAGAGAAGTCAGCTGTAAGAAGATTCTGATAGACAATACTTTGCTTTTTTAACTCGATGGCGAACGATTATACACAGACAGGTTTTTTTATCTTAAGTTTTTATTTTTCGGGGTATTCTTAGACATCACTGATATCTCACTGTTTTTGGGTATTCTGTTACAAGAAGATCAAAGAATCTTTTTGTTTTTTGGGATCTGTTACGTTTGTGCCCCCAGTACAATATGCACCCCCAATTACAGAGCACTGTCATTACATAGTAAATTAATATGTAAAAATATAGAACGTGCGTCTGGGGGTTGCAAAAAAATTTGCACACACTAAGCTGGGGGGCACAAACGGAAAAGATCATTTTTTTGAATTTATCCTCAACAACCTTTTGGAGACCCAGAGTATGTGACTACAAAATTATTTTGAGAAAGAAGCAACGTGCCTTCAAGACGAGGTAGTAGTATGAAGTTAAGCGTCTGAATGATAAGATTCATCGAATGATATTTTCAAATCTGCAAACCAAGGACTACCGCAACAGTAAAGATTGGTGGAAAACGTGTTATAGAGTACAGGGTAGAAAGCAGAACACTGTCTGAATCCCCTTTACTGCGAGTGAGATCCACGAAGAATTCGTTAAAATATCTGCCATGTCTTCTGGCATTTTCACTTGAATACTCCCCGGTTGGTGTCCAATTGCCCCCTACCTTTTCTTTGCAACAGATTTATAAGAGTCTCAAGAAGATCGAGAAATCTTCTCCTGCCCTGACGGACTTCCTTGGTGGTTCCGTCAGAATACTCATAACCTGGTCACTGTTTTCCATTCTTTGTACAATGAGTTCCTCAGGAATGGTTATTTTCCATCGGCATTCAAGATATCACGTGTTCTTTACTAGTTCCAAAAAAAGGGACAAGTTAATTCTTTAAGACATATTCGGCCAATATCGGTAACATGTCTCGTCATTTCGAAAGATTCATTTTTAACGAGTTTGTTTCTTCTGGCAAAATGAAAATCTTGCCAAAAATCCGTTTGATTTTCGGAAAGGAAGATCCACGCAACATGCATTGCTGAAGATGCTACACGTTTGCAAGAATTACAGCAAGAATCCTGATTATGTGCGAATCTTTGCTCTCCATCGGAGCAAAGCTTTTGACCGGCTTCCTAGAGACCGAGCTGTTGAGAAAGTGAAGGAACTGATGACTAATCATTTGCACATTGTTAACGTTCTGACCGATTTTCCCCGTAATCGGACCCCAAATGTGGATATTAATAACAAACAGTCAAAGGTGCTTTGGACAAGTTGTGGTGCTCCCCATTGAGCCATATCTGGCTCTATCATGTTCAATTTATTCTACGATGAGTTACAAAATTCAGAAGCGACCAGTCCTTTGATCAAGTATGCTGATGACATTACTCCAATTAATCCTGGTAAATTCAATGAACACGACAAAACTGAGGCAGTGCTAGTGGAGCTAACCACCTGGCGTGAAAGCACAATATGACTTTTGATGTGTCTAAAATTGTCAAGTGTTGTGTGTTTTTCCATTCTGATCCGCAAGTTTTACCTTTACTTGGCATACGGCAAAGCAGTGATATGAAAATTTCGGGGATCACCGTTACGGATAATTTGAGAATTGATGCAGTTGTAGCTGTTGTTCTTAAGTAGGCTTCACCCATTTTATTTTTCTTGCTGAATTTGAAGCATGCGGGATATGGTCTGAGCAAATCAAAAAGCTTTATCTTTCACTTATTATTCCTCTTTTTATGTAATTCTCAGTTGTCTGGGGAGGCGTTAATAATACTAATCTTGCAAAATTAGAAAATTTTCAAATCAAGCGTCCAGATTTGGTTAATTACATGGTTATGAGTCTATTTACCATTTGACGCGTCGTTTAGATCTGTCTTTTCTACAAACAATCGTCAAGACACCCGGACACACTTGGAAGATACTTTACCAACGCGGGAAAACTATTGCAAAGATCGTATCAGACCGCTTTTGCCCCCATCAGGTGACGGAGTCAATAAAGGAGTATGTGACTACGCAGATAAAATTTCTTTTGAGAAAGAGGCAACGTGCCTTCAAGAGGAGGTAGTAGTATGAAGTTAAGCGTCTGAATGATAAGATTCAACGAATGATATTTTCAAATCTGCAAACCAAGGACTACCGCAACAGTAAAGATTGGTGAAAAATTTGCAATAGAGTACAAGGTAGAAAGCAGAACACTGCCTGAATCCCCTTCACTGCGAGTGAGATCCACGAAAAATTCGTTGAAGTATCTACCATGTCTTCTGGCATTTTCACTTGAATACTCCCCGGTTGGTGTGGAATTGCCCCCTCCCTTTTCTTTGCAACAGATTTATAAGAGTCTCAAGAAGATCGAGAAATCTTCTCCTGCCCTGACGGACTTCCTTGGTTGTTTCCTCAGAATTTTCATAACCTGGTCATTGTTTTCCATTTTTTTGTACAATGAGATCCTCAGGAATGTTATTTTCCATCGGCATTCAAGATATCACGTGTTTTATACTAGTTCAAAAAAGGGACACGTTAACTCTATAAGACATACTCGGCCAATATCGGTAACATTGATTTTGTCTGGTCATTTCGAAAGACTCATTTTTGATCAGTTTGTTTCTTCTTGCAAAATAAGAATCTTGCCATAAATCCGTTTTTTTTTCGGAAAGGAAGCTCCACGGAACAGGCATTGCTGAAGATGCTACACGTTTGCAAGAATTACCGCAAGAATTTTGATTATGTGCGAATCTCTGCTATCCATCTGAGCAAAAGTTTTGACAGGCTTCCTAGAGACCAAGTTGTTGAGAGACTGAAGGAACTGATGACTAATCATTTGCACATTGTTAACATTCTGACCAATTTTCTGCGTAATTGGACCCCGAATGTGGATATTAATAACAAACAGTCAAAGGTGCTTTGGACAAGTTGTGGTGCTCCCCATTGAGCCATATCTGGCTCTATCATGTTCAATTTATTCTACGATGAGTTACAAAATTCAGAAGCGACCGGTCACTTGATCAAGTATGCTGATGACATTACTCCAATTATTCCTGGTAAATTCAATGAACACGACAAAACTGAGGCAGCGCTAGTGGAGCTAACCACCTGGCGTGAAAGCACAATATGACTTTTGATGTGTCTAAAAGTGTCAAGTGTTGTCTGTATTTCCATTCTGATCCGCAAGTTTTACCTATCTTTGGCATAAGGCAAAGCAGTGATATGAAAATTTCGGGGATCTCCGTTACGGGTAATTTGAGATTTGATGCACTTGTAGTTGTTGTTCGGAAGAAGGTTTCATCCATTTTACTTTTCTTGCTGAAGTTGATGCATGCGGGATATGGTCTGAGCAAATCAAAAAGCTTTATCAGTCACTTATTATTCCGCTTTTTGTGTAATTCTCAACTGTTTGGGGAGGCGTTTGTAATACTAGTCTGGCAACTTTAGAAAGCTTTCAAAAGAAAGCGTTCAGATGTCGGCAATTACATGGTTATTAGTCTATTTACCATTTGACGCGTCGGTTAGATCTGTCTTTTCTGCAAACAATCGTCAAAACACCCGGTCACAGTTGGAAGATACTTTACCAGAGCGGGAAAATTAATGCAACGATTGCCTCAGACCATTTTTGCCCCCATCAGGTTACGGAGTCAATAAAGGACTGAGTCCACTATTTGCTGACAGAAATTTCAATTTACAGATAATGCAATTTCTAGAGCTTTTGGTGCGCATTTAGTTTTTTGGTCTGTTGAATGTCTTCCAACTTAAATGTACCTCTTTTATATATTGATTAATTTAGTTATTTTCTAAAGACGACATCAAAAAAATGAATTTCGAATTGGGTATTATGCGTGCTTCCTCGGTGAGATCAATCCAGTTTTGAATATCTATATTCAAATTTGGTATTCAATTTCAGGTCTCGAACAATAAATAGTTTCGTTTTTTCCGAAAATGTTCTCAACTAGGGCAAATACGCGTTGTCATCATGATGTTAAAAAATTTATCGAGCAATGCATCAAAGAAAAAAAGGTTATCACGCCCCGACCTCTTGTCCATGAGTTGCTCACAGTTGCAAAAAAGTTTTTGGCATACCACTGAGGCATCCCATCGTCAACCCGCATGCACGAAAGCAGTGAAACAGCTTCTCAATCAACAAAACAACTGGAATTTTGTGAGAGGGCGGGTGGGTGGGGGGTGGGGGGGTAGGCAAGGATTCCATGGGTGACAAAGGTTAGCATTTGAGTCCCGAAGGATTAGTAATAGTAGTAGTAGTAGTAGTAGTAGTAGTAGTAGTAGTAGTAGTAGTAGTAGTAGTAGTAGTAGTAGTAGTAGTAGTAGTAGTAGTAGTAGTAGTAGTAGTAGTAGTAGTAGTAGTAGTAGTAGTAGTAGTAGTAGTATCTCTCTATTGTCAGTACCAGGCAAAGTGTTCGCTTCCGTTATTCTCAATCGATGCAAAGATTCAGTGGATCGCGTCTTAAGGGAAGAGCAGTGCGGCTTCAGAAAAAGCAGAGGATGCGCCGATCAACTCTTCGCCCTGCGTCAAATAATAGAGAAATCAATGGCGTTTCAATTGGATATTAGCTTTTGTTTCATAGACTTTCGAGCGGCATTCGATTCTGTCGATCGTGAGCAGATGTACCAGATAATGAAACACTATGGTCTTCCGCAAAAAGTGATAAACATCATAAGAAACAGCTATGATGGATTCAAATGTCGAGTCAAAGCCGAAGGTGAGAAAGGACGCTTATTTGATGTCAGAACGGGCGTTAGGTAGGGTGATGTGTGGTCCCCAATCCTATTCGGCCTTGTCATCAACTACATTTTGGCTAACTCGGTGCATGGAGGATTAGACATTGGGAGATTGGTGGCTGACTTAGATTTTGCTGATGATGTTGCTCTCGTGGGGGTCTCAGACAGTGAGGTGCAAGAAAACCTACATCGAATCGAGGCCCTTGCGGAAGCCGCTGGTCTGAAGATTAATGTGGCCAAAACAAAGAATATGGGCGTAAAATGCGACAGCCCAAATGTTGTTGCAGTGCCTAGTATCCAACAGAACGTGGAGATACTCACTGGAACACATAAAGGCAAACTAGGACTCCTGGCAGAGACATCCAGCCAGTCACGACTAACCATCAGCACGGAGGTGCTGCTGGGAACGAAAAAGAAAGCGGGCTGGTTCGAAACACAAGATGGCCGGAAGCTAAGATTGAAAAGCTTAGCGGTGGCTAAGCCAGCGTTGGTAGCTTCACAACAACAATCTCCCGAGGAACCAACTCAGAATTGCAACTTTAAACGTCAGAACACTGACCAAAGCCGGATCTTTAGAGGCTTTGAAAATGGATCTGGCGCAATACAAGTTGGATATTCTGGGAGTGCAGGAGACGAGATTGCAGGAGCAAGAAATTGATCTCGGAGACCACAAGTTCTACCTGTCTGACTCGTGGTTGTCTGGTGTAAAGTCGAGACAAGGAGGAGTGGGCGTTGCTGTAAAGAAGTCATTGATACACAGCATCGTAGAACAAGTGGCTCTAAGTGAACGTATTTGCTACGTCAAGTTCGCGGCTCGGAGGAGAGCCAATCTAGCTGTCGTTGTCTGCTACGCACCTACGAATGAAGCTAGTCTCCAAGAGAAGGATTTGTTTTGGAGTCAAATTTCAGACCTAGTTTCCAGCTTCAAACATAGGGAGCGTATTTGTGTCATCGGCGACCTCAATGCAGAGCCTGGACACCAGTTGAATGACACCATGAGCTGCAGAGGCCCGTTTGGAATGGGTGAAGAAAATGAAAACTCGGAAAAGTTGCTATCATTTTGCACTTCACACAAATTGCTCGTAGGTGGTACATGGTTCCACCATCGACAAGTGCATCGGTACACCTACAACCCTCCCGATCCGAGCTGTCGAAAAAAGATGCTGGATCACATTCTGTTTGCAGAGAGATACAGAGGATGTCTGACGAATGTGAGGACCAGAAGAGGGAAAACCACAATTACCGATCATGAACTGGTCCTTGCGGAAGTATCTATGAAACTTTTGTCTAAAAAGCCATGTTTCACGCCCAGAATCAGTTCTGCGAAGCTGCAAGATGAAACAACGCGTGACTTATTCACGCAGGAGGTCAAGTTACATCTTGATAAGAGCGGCGATTTCGAGAATACAGAGCAGTCTTGGGACACTTTTCGAAAAGCCCTGAACCAAGCAGCAGTGAAATGCCTCCTTCCGGACAAGCGAGTGAACAAACCTTGGATTTCTCCAGATTCTCTGGAACTTATCCGGAAACGAGCTGATCTACAGTTGAAGAAACACAGCAGCGCGGTGGCGTTGTTAGAGTTCACAAACTGCTGTAAGGAAGTCAGAAAAGCTCTACGTGCAGACAAACGGGCAAGGCTTGAACGCAAAGGCCAAGAAGTGCAGAGCTTTGCGGACAGAGGCAACTTGAAGGAGGTTTTTGGGGCATCACAGCAGATTTGCCGAAACTGGAGTCCCCAGTTGACCAAATTAGTTTCAAGCACTGGCGTCAACTTACGGACGAAAGAGGAACGACTTGAACGCTGGACGGAACATTTTAGTCAACTCCTGAATCCCTCAACATCCAGTTGCAGTACGAGATTGGATCCCGAAGAAGCAGCTGAAAGCTTGTCGATTGACCTGAGCCCAATTCGATTTGAAGAAGTGCTTGAAGCTGTCCGCAGGTTGAAGAATGGCAAGGCAAGTGGACCCGATAACATTTCCTGTGAGATGTTGAAAGCACACAAGGGTATTGTCGAGTGGCTCTGGGACATCATAGATAAGTGTTGGTCGACGGAAGTTCTGCCCGATGACTGGAAGGTAGCAGAAATTGTCCCATTATACAAGAGTAAAGGAAAGAGGTCAGAGTGTTCGAACCACCGAGGGATCTCTCTATTGTCAGTACCAGGCAAAGTGTTCGCTTCCGTTATTCTCAATCGATGCAAAGATTCAGTGGATCGCGTCTTAAGGGAAGAGCAGTGCGGCTTCAGAAAAAGCAGAGGATGCACCGATCAACTCTTTGCCCTGCGTCAAATAATAGAGAAATCAATGGCGTTTCAATTGGATATTAGCTTTTGTTTCATAGACTTTCGAGCGGCATTCGATTCTGTCGATCGTGAGCAGATGTACCAGATAATGAAACACTATGGTCTTCCGCAAAAAGTGATAAACATCATAAGAAACAGCTATGATGGATTCAAATGTCGAGTCAAAGCCGAAGGTGAGAAAGGACGCTTATTTGATGTCAGAACGGGCGTTAGGCAGGGTGATGTGTGGTCCCCAATCCTATTCGGCCTTGTCATCAACTACATTTTGGCTAACTCGGTGCATGGAGGATTAGACATTGGGAGATTGGTGGCTGATTTAGATTTTGCTGATGATGTTGCTCTCGTGGGGGTCTCAGACAGTGAGGTGCAAGAAAACCTACATCGAATCGAGGCCCTTGCGGAAGCCGCTGCTCTGAAGATTAATGTGGCCAAAACAAAGAATATGCTCGTAAAATGCGACAGCCCAAATGTTGTTGCAGTGCCTAGTATCCAACAGAACGTGGAGATACTCACTGGAACACATAAAGGCAAACTAGGACTCCTGGCAGAGACATCTAGCCAGTCACGACTAACCATCAGCACGGAGGTGCTGCTGGTAACGAAAAAGAAAGCGGGCTGGTTCGAAACACAAGATGGCCGGAAGCTAAGATTGAAAAGTTTAGCGGTGGCTAAGCCAGCGTTGGTAGCTTCACAACAACAATCTGCGGTAGCAGATTCAGAGTCGCTAGAAAATGAGAGTCGGTCAGTGGTGGCTGACCAAGAGTCTTTAAGATGTCAGAATTGTCAGCGGCAATTCAGTACAGTTACCGGACGCAAAGTGAACCAAACAAGATTCTGCAAAGCCGGTTTGTCAAAGAATGTCGTCGACAAGTCAAAGTTCGAGCAACTAGAGGCGAGCCTTACCTGTGACAAGTGTGAAAGAAAGTTCAAAACAGTCAATGGCCGAAAAGTTCACCAATCGAGATACTGTGGCAAACCTAAAGCAGTTGCCACACGCGTGTTTTCCTGCAAAGTACAAGATGTTCTCGGAAACGAGTTTGAAAACATAGAAGCGTTCAAGTATCTCGGATCATATGTCAGCCTCAAGCATGGAGACCTGCAGGAAGGCAATTGCAAACTTGCAGAAGGTAGACAACGGTTTGCTAACTTCCAAAATCTCTGGAAGAGCAAGCAGCTCAGCGTGCACCTCAAGTGCAATTTGTACAAAGCACTCGTTTTATCAGCCGTGCTGTACAGCTCAGAGACTTGGACTCTTTCGAAATTAATGGAGAGAAAACTTGAGAGTTTCCACTGTGGTTGTCTTCGGAGAATTCTACGTGTGTCATATCTGGAGAAAGCAACGAACGAAGAAATTATGTCAAGATCACGAATGCCCCAACTATCCACGATGATCATGCTCAAACGGATAAAATGGTACGGACACATCCAGAGAATGGAACCAGGAAGATTAGCCCGAAGTGCCTTCGATTGGGACCCGCCCGATCAATACGTCCATGCTAGACGCGCTCCTGGGGGGCAACGGAAAACGTGGATGAGTCAAATCGAAGGAGACTGTGTACGAAACAAAGTATCGTTAACCAGATTGCAGGAGAAAGCAGCAACCGGGTCAAAGAATGCCTTCAACAATTTCGTCGTACAGCACTTCACAGAATAACCAAACAAATAACTCTTCTTGTTTTGTTTGTATTTGTTGCCAACCGTGCCTTTATTTCATATTTGGAATTAAAGTGTTGAAACAGTAGTAGTAGTAGTAGTAGTAGTAGTAGTAGTAGTAGTAGTAGTAGTAGTATTAGTAGTAGTAGTAGTAGTAGTAGTAGTAGTAGTAGTAGTAGTAGTAGTAGTAGTAGTAGTAGTAGTAGTAGTAGTAGTAGTAGTAGTAGTAGTAGTAGTAGTACTAGTAGTACTAGTAGTAGTAGTAGAGTAGTAGTAGTAGTAGTAGTAGTAGTAGTAGTAGTAGTAGTAGTAGTAGTAGAAGTAGTAGTAGTAGTAGTAGTAGTAGTAGTAGTAGTAGTAGTATAAGTAGTAGTAGTAGTAGTAGTAGTAGTAGTAGTAGTAGTAGTAGTAGTAGTAGTAGTAGTAGTAGTATTAGTAGTAGTAGTAGTAGTAGTAGTAGTAGTAGTAGTAGTAGTAGTAGTAGTAGTAGTAGTACTAGTAGTACTAGTAGTAGTAGTAGTGGTAGTAGTAGTAGTAGTAGTAGTAGTAGTAGTAGTAGTAGTAGTAGTAGTATTAGTAGTAGTATCAGAAAAGGACGTTCCTGCTATACGGAGCAGCGGGTGTCCTTATCAGCGTCCGTCTGGGACGCCGCTCCTCGGTATGATCAACTACGTCCTATAGGTACAGCCCAGACTAGGGGTGTAAAGCAGCGAGTACCGGTCTAGGATGGTAGTTCGACATCGGATCTATCAGATAAGCTTCTAACTTTTAACTTTTTCGACGAAAAAAGGCCCACTACCGGCTTGGTAGTGGGCCTGCTTTTCGTGGGTGATCAGACAGTTCTGCTATACCGGTTTTTATCTCGGACAGTTCTGCTAACTTTTTTTTGAAGGCTGATTTCTGCACTTTCCAAAGGCTTCTGGAGGTGATTCAAATTGCAAATGAAAGCTCACTAACAGTTCTTCATAATCTGTTTTCGGCTTTTTTAAATTTCAAGATATAAATAGGAGCTACTTTTCGAGTAGTGGATTGGTGAGCAGACCACGCTGCTAGTGCTTATTCGTGTAGGAGATTCCCAATATACATTTTGGATGACTTTTTGTTGCACCAATATCATTGTATTGGCCTGGAAAGACATCCTAGTATAGGAACTAGGTATCTAAAATCATTATTTGTGGTACCTACCTAGCGTTAGTTGTACAGTTAGGGAGGACCCCGCTGCTAACATTGATGATCAAACACCTCTCCTTATCTTACCTGTTGATTGTTCCGAACAAGTTTTTCACCTTTCCCAACTATTATCGCACTGTATGAAGGCAAAAAGAAACTTAAAAAAGTTTCTGCAAAGCTAGGAGAGAGAACTGTGCTCACTAATAGCAATGACACTTGATGCAAAATTGCACCAAAAATTTATCTCGGAGCCTCTTGCTACCCCACTACTACTACTACTACCCCACTACTTACATTTACCACATTTGAAATACTGATCTCTCTTTCTGATCTCAATAGAAGACAATCACCGGCCCCAACATTTGAATTAAAGTCCTCTCTAACATCTCCAATACATAATGGGCCTTCTATAATGTAAATAATGGGCCACGGACCCGACTGCTAATGCAGAAATCGAAAATGAACAATGTGGGTAATATAATCAACGAAGTAAGAGAAATAAGCTACACAGTAGCAAAAACAAAACAAAACATTAACAAAGCTCAGACAAATCAGCTACAGTAGTATAAAACAACTTAGCTACAACAAAGACTCAACAAGATAAAGGCGATGGAAGTTTGTCACAATCTAGCAGTATGGTCTGGTCTCACCAGTTTTTGAACTCAAGTTTAAACAAAGTTTCATTCAGCTAAGCGATTAACAAGTGCCTTCAGTTTGTCGTATATCTTGTTCACAAGGTTCTTGTGGGGGTTTTTTCCAGTTTTGTCCCGAAGTGCAGCTTGGATTTCAGTCTTACTAGGAGTGGTCTTGGCCTGGGCAAATATGAGGAGCAGACCCTTTTCCTCAGCCTTCCAGTTAATTCTACCGGAAAATTTGTTTAGGCTTGCGATAAACTCTCCTCTCCTCCGTTCCGGAACAACGCTCTGGGATTTCCTAGAGGCAGAGAGAATTGAGACATTCTCGTCCAAGTCCGAGAAAATTTCATCGGGGTCATCAGGGTCGTCTTCAGCGTCCTCGAGATAGCGTGCCATCTCTTCTGCCTCAAGATCACTGTCGTCATCAAAAGCGTCCATGTGCTGTTGATGAGCCTGAACTTCAAATATCGCTGTGACGTCCTCCTCGTCCATGTCAGACTCTTCGTCTAATTTGGGGAAACTAGCAGCCAGGTCCTCTCTCACATTGAATGAGCTTGGTCCAGGTTTGTTCGGATCTGGATATAGGTGTGGAAAAAAAGGCCCGTCGTTGCTCGTATTGAGATAAATTGTGCTCTTCGCCATTTCATTGAATTCCTGCGGAGTTACATGAGCAGGGATGGTCCTAATTTTCTCTGTGGGAAGTCTGAAGAGTTTACCGTACTCGTGCATTACACTGCCTGAATTGACAAGATCCATTACATAGTGTCGTGTTTCGGTCCGGTCTTGGTGTGCCGTTTGCATAAGATGGGCTTGGTATAAGAGGGGGTTACTCTCTTTCTGACCGAACATATATGTAGACAGTACTCTGCGCATTGCCGTCGGATTAAATTGCTTGTTGAGCAAGGACCTCGGTGCTATCTCAGATAGCGAGTCTTTGACAAATCGAGCTATGGACTTCTCTTTTTGATTCAATGTAGTTGGGAATAGATAAGCAGGCTCCGTGCCTGTTTCTTTTTTGAAAGCTACGTACATTTGATCAAACCATGGGATTTGTTTGACAGTTAGCTCGAACTTGACTGCGTACTGTGCACCGGTCTTGTGCTCAGTTGAGTAGACGATCTCACCTCTTCGCAACGGGGCGTACTGGTCGAAAGTAAGGTTCAGGATTGGCCCAGGCCGGGTTCCTGATAGTGCATGAAAGTAAAAAAAGATAAGTCCTTTTAAAAAGTTATAAGAGTAATTGATAACAGTTGGGCTATCCAGGTGGTCCGTGACACACTGCAACATAGTTGCGCATTCTTCAGGAGATGGAGTTTCGCTTTTCTTTTTGTTCTGTAGAAGAACCTGATCCTTTTTCATTTGATGCCTGTAGTCCCCTGATATCTCAGACAAAACGTCCATCCAAACATCGTACGGAAGTTTCATCTGCTTCTGATTTCTTCTGATGTAACGAAGATACTTCTTGAGGACTACAATGAAGAGGACCATGGAGCTAGCTTTGTAGTTACCGTTCTTTTTCACTTCTTCGATGAGCTTGGACGCGTCTTCGTGTCTCCTGAACTGTCCTGTTGTAACCCAAAGCCTATTTAGATGGTGTTGGAACGTCTTAGTGACCCTCTTATGAACTGCGTCCGTGCTGTTGTTCTTACGGCAGGCCTTTTTTACTTGATCTCTAACAAAATACTCCAATAGAATCCCACCGTTCACCTTGGGCTCCCGTAGCTGCGATAATTCATCTCTTATGAACTCAGGCATTTCATTAGGGTCCTTGGGATTATTAATCCGAGTGATATCGTTGTCAAAATGATCACTGAGGCCAACACTAACTTGGCGGTTCTTCCTGTCCCCTTTTGTCCTATGGTCGGTCGGGGTGACGAAACGTCGGAGGCAGAGACTGCAGTCATAGACTGGATCTTTGCACGATCCGCTCCTGTTAAAGTGCCGTCTACGATCGAGAAGATAAAGGCGTACGCTCTTTGTCATTGCCTTGTGACTTTTGTAGTAATGCTGTGCCATATCCGCAAGTTTCCGTCCACAGACGTAGCACCTCGACTTGTGCTTTACTCGGTGAACTCTCGGACTGTCGAGTTGTTCCAATTCATCTAAATCGGATGCTTCTGAGATCGGGTCAGCTGAAAATAAAGTCAGAATCGATACCGTATATATACATAGCAACGAGGTCTGACCTCACTATTATTATTACTTACTGTACAGAAGATTCCCAAATGGCGTTCTGTGAGCACTCGTTTGCGAGTTTAGCTGTGAGTCCTGGTCCTCATCTACATTCTCACTACTTTTCTTCTTCTTACTTGGCTTTGGGGTGACTGGCGCAGACTTCTTGCGTTTACTAGCTGAGCTGACCGTGAACCTTAATGGCTTTTCGGTATGCGTTGCGATATAGTCGTGGCTTCTATCAACAATTTCCTGCCCGGAAGGTTCCGGGGTCAATGTTAACAAAGAGTACTCCATTCAAAGGCAAAACAAACCTGAAATATTCAAAAAACATTGCACAGAATGTAGTACTACTATATGACACAAAGAGAGAGGAGCCTACTGCTAGTCCGTGGAAACTTGAAAAACCCAATTCACCATTACAATAGATCTAAAACCGCGGAAACAGATGCTAAAATTGACCAGGAGTTCAACACACTGACAAAAAATGGTTTTCCTACATCCAAAATTCACAAAGATTTCACTCTTCAAAAAAAATTATTTCACGGTATGAATTGTCGAAAACACAAAATGCCCGACTACTTAGTGTTCTGCTGTTTTAGAAGGTATTTCCGCAACAGTTTGTGCTCAGGAAGTTTTTTCTGATCGATAGAGACCAAGACCGTCATACGAGCTTCCGGGTGTGTTCACTTATTGATCTCCGTTTTTTTCTAGTTTGAGGGTCCCCCTATAAATTTTACGCCGAGGATATCCGACTACTGAAATTACTCTAGCAGCAGCGTAAAACCTCTAAGTAGTAGTAGTAGTAGTAGTAGTAGTAGAAGTAGTAGTAGTAGTAGTAGTAGTAGTAGTAGTAGTAGTAGTAGTAGTAGTAGTAGTAGTAGTAGTAGTAGTAGTAGTAGTAGTAGTAGTAGTAGTAGTAGTAGTAGTAGTAGTAGTAGTAGTAGTAGTAGTAGTAGTACTAGTAGTACTAGTAGGGGAGGCCAACGTCAGAACGATGTAAGAACGGTGTCATAATTCTGACTTGGCTACTCGTCTGCTAGGTACATCGTTCTGACGACATATTTCTGACGAAATTGCCCTTTACATCGTTCTGACATCAAAGTCAGAACTATGATCCGACATATTTCTCACTTTGCAGAAAATCATATTTCTACTCCTATGACTAGAAACAAAAACTATATGCATTTCAGGCGTTCTTTCCACAATATTGATCAAAAGCTGTTCTTTTATTTACAAAATAAAAATTCGACATTACAGAAGTCAGGAACAATGTGTACAAAACAATGGGGGGGGGGAACCGACTAACCGGCGTCTCAACGGGGCAGGGGGGTGTGCACCTCATGGGGGCCCGAGGCCCTCACCTTAGAATAATAGTATTATATATATATATATATATATATATATATTAAAAAAGACAACAATAAAGGGCCGTGTACACCATCCCGCATCGATGGATGTAGGTCGAAATATAGGGCATGATGAGTGGCACTTAGTAGCCGGATGCTGCACTCCAAGTGACAACTGATGTTGGGACCGTCTGATGTTGGGACCGTCTGATGTTGAACTTCAACGGAAAGAGTAGTGTGTACATGGACCATTTTCTGTGATTGCTCCGATTGCAGAAAATAGTTGAATCAAGACCAAAACTTATCGGAGCAATCCCCTCGGCTTGATGCCGAAAAGTCACAACAACAACAACAACAACAACAACAGCATCCGGATGTGGTGTTTATCTCCTGAGGAGGTCAAATTCGAGTCAAATTTCCTGGCCAATTTCTCGAAAACGGCTGAACGAAAACAAACGCCCTTCGTACAGTTTGTAGCACAGCTTGAGACACGCATCATATTCAAAAATGAGCCCAATCGGTGCATTGTTCAAGAAGTTATAGCAAAAATAAGGTACCGTACCAAATGACCAAAATGACCACAAACATCACGTCCAGAGCTAAAATTTGACATGACAATATGTCAAACAAATTACAAGTAATAGCTAGGAAGCTTTGCCATAATATAAGGAAGCTAACGCACTAATAACCAAGCTTTAAATCGCATTATAGGTGATGTGACACAACGAAGTTTATCGAAATCGGTTTACTCTACAACGAGTTATTGCAAAGTTAAGGTACCGTACCAAATAGCCAAAATGACCAGAAACATCATCTGCAGAGCTAAAATTTGCCATGTTAATGCGCCAACCAAATTAGAAATAATAACTAGACGGCTTTGCCATAACATAAGGAAGCTAACGGGCCAAAAAACAAGCTTTAAATCGCATTATAGGTGATGTTGCAGAGCTCTGTATGTACTGGTACCCTGCTTCACCAGGTCAAAAATGGGGTACCTGTCCTGGCCAATTTCTCGAAAACGGCTCATCGAAACGAAACGACACCTATATCAAAACAAAGCTTAGCTCAAGCTCGGTTTAACAAAACAAAGTTTATCGAAATCGGTTCACTCTACAACGAGTTATTGCAAAGTTAAGGTACCGTACCAAATGGCCAAAATGACCAGAAACATCATCTGCAGAGCTAAAATTTGCCATGTTAATGCGCCAACCAAATTAGAAATAATAACTAGACGGCTTGCCATAACATAAGGAAGCTAACGGGCCAAAAAACAAGCTTTAAATCGCATTATAAGTGATGTTGCAGAGCTCTGTATGTACTGGTACCCTGCTTCACCAGGTCAAAAATGGGGTACCTGTCCTGGCCAATTTCTCGAAAACGGCTCATCGAAACGAAACGACACCTATATCAAAACAAAGCTTAGCTCAAGCTCGGTTTAACAAAAAAAATTTATCGAAATCGGTTCACTCTACAGCGAGTTATTGCAAAGTTAAGGTACCGTACCAAATTACCAAAAAAGCAGAGTACTCCGGCTGCAGAGCCAAAACTCGGCATCTGCACTTGCTAAAATGGTATAAAAAATACATATGGGAGCACTCTCCTTTTTCTAACGAAGCTGAGGAACTATAACTTATAACTTAAATCAGCTTTTTTGTGGTACCGAAATTTTGGTACCCGAAATGACCAAAAATTGCAAACTTTCTCCAAATTTGGACATAAAAAACTTTTCCCGGTTATTGATTCAGAATGACAACCGAGTATCGCAATCAAGAGGGGTTTAGTAACAACAAAACAAGCCTATGACCGTTTAATTTGGTCCAGTAATTTAGCAGATATCAACAAAATACTGTTTTGTACGCCATTTTTGGGCTAAAAGCGGAGACCAAAATCTCCGGAACTGACGTAAAACCAACGTGAAACAGAGTTACCGGCGTATTTGTGGGTGTGATTCTGGTCCACTTCGACAGTCTGAGTAACGGAAGCACTTCATGGGGAGGTGGGAAAAAATTTCCCACCACACCATGAAGGTTATGATGTTTTGTGTGTTTTGACATAAAACAACATCCACAGAAATTTGATGAAATCGTGAAAAAAGAAAAATTGTTGAGTTAACCCCATTAATTGATACAAATAGCTTCAGGAACTTAAATACTGTCCAGAAAACACAAATAGCACGTCAGAAAACTTGTTCAATTGCAAAAAATCATTCATTTGGTCAAATGACCTATTTTGACTACCAAGTTTCACATTTCGCTAAAATACACCATCAAAACGTGTAAAAAAATGGTACAATATGTATATATCGACCCTCCCCATTAACTAAGCATTCTAAAAACTATAATTTTTAATGTTGACACAAAAAATTTCACATTTATGTAACCGCTGAAGTAGCCAAACAAGGCCCAAATTCGAGGTTCGGCGCATACAGAGTTGAGTGGGTCAAAAATTGACCCATTCAACTCCGTAAAATCTTTCTATTATTTTATATGGAGATCCTCCCCACTATCAGGGGAATTCAATGAGCTAATTTTATTCTGGTTTTCTGGGGTACCCGTATTTGAAGAACACCAAAATCACCTAATTGGTAAATTTTGTAAATTTGAAATTTTTTTTTAAAAAGTGTATAACTTTTTCATCACGACGACTTAGGACAGCACATATACAACGAAAACAATAGGATTACAGCATCAGAAGAATTGGTTTCTGCCCGAAAAATTTGATAGGGTAATTTGGAAGATATCAGCAAATTACTGAATTGTACCCCTTTTTTGAGATAGAAGCAGAGCCACAGTTCTACAGAAACCCAGCATAGAACAGCCATGCTAACGTGTTTGTGAGAGTAGCCTAGGTCCACCCAGTAAGTTTTTGGCACGGCAAGCCTTGATGGGGAGGCGGAATAAGTTCTCAAGTCACCATGGAGGATAAGATGTTTTGAGTGGTTTGACAAAAAAAAACAACACAAACACAGAACATTGTTGAAATTGTCAAAAACGAAAAAATGTTGAATTAACTATAACCATCATTAAAACTTGCTTCACGGACAAAAATATGATGTAGAAAACGGAAATTAAATAGGGAGAAGGACGTATTATTGAAACTTTAACACTCCGACAAAAAAATAAAAAGAAGACGGAAAATTTTGATTTGCATCAAAATAACATGCTGAAAAGCAAGTGCAGATTAACTAAGGTTAAAGAAGAGCTCGGCCAATACTGCATGCAAGGTTGATCACAGAAATTAAAGCCAAATTGACGAAAAAATAGCAGTTTTTGAAAAATGCCATTGCTTTTGTTAGTTCGTCAAAGATATTCTTCTTAAAAACCACGGAAGGTTGAGTGATTAATCATTTGAAAAAAGGTTTTCAGATGACTCGAATGACTAAAAACAACAGATTTTATTTGCCATTTTTTGGCTGCGACGTCATTTAATATCAGTTCGTTCTCAAAAACAGACTGCTGGTTCAAAATCTGACAACAATGAAATACTACAAAAGCTTTGATGTTGCAAAAGTTTCAAAATCTTTATCAGAAAAAACTTGGATGATTTACAAAAAATGATAACAATTTAGTGATCTTGGCCTTGCGTTGAATGTTGGTGAAAACGTCAACCAGTAAGAAAACTTAAGATAGACTACTAGCAAAAAAAACAAACAATTTATTCAACGCATATTTTATAACAATTTTAGTTATTGAGTGAGTGCATTGAATTTTTCTGCCTGTGCTGTATATTTGCAATTAAATTGAATTGATTGATTGATCACAATAGTTGATTGATCACAATAGTTTCTAAAAATTACCTTCATGAATTAAAAATTGAAGCAGATAACCCAAGTATCTAGTTCGGTTTGTAGAAAGTATTTTTTTTCAAACTATTTGTTCCCTTAATGCATGTAAGCTTCACCAAACAACCCATCCACTCATATTAGTACCTGATCCCATGCACCTAAATGTCATTAGACCTTTTTTTTTAACAGAATGCCAAAAAAGTCATGAAATCCTAGTCATAGACTTTACACGATACATAGTTATGACCTCACGTTAATTTTCTTCAACCTTAATTTCCTACAATTTTTTGGCGTACTATGGTAGTGAAAACAGCTTCATGCTTTTATTTTTTAGCCCTTTTTTAAAAATCATAGGCCCAAAAAGCTTTGCCGCGACTGGCTTGAAAAAAAAAAACTGGGGAAGGAGAAAGGTGGTCTCAAAAACTTAACCTCATTTCTTGAAAGAACGACAATTGTAACGTTGTTGAAATATCCCGCCTCTGTTAGCTGGGCTTAAATGCCAGACAACAGATGCGTCAAGTGCGATAATAATGTCTTTGAAGCCAAATGGCACAAACAAAAACAAAAACTGCAAATTTTTAAAAAAAAAGAAAAGTTTTTTTCTGCTTGATTTTGCACGATTCTTCGTGCCCTATGAACCTTGCCCTATTCTCCTGGTCACATTTGACTACTCTAGAGTAGAAAAATGAGTTTAATTTAAGAAAAACACCTGTAAACGATCTGTTTTGCTCTCTCAATGAGTAGCCCAGTACTTCGTTCTGACGAACGTAATTTTTTAATCGCAAAAAAAATCAAACTCTCCTTTTTCATGCAAAATGAATACCGGAGTGAAAAATGCGGAGCAAATATGATTTTCCCTGCTGAAAACCATATTTTTAACACTTTCGATTCAATTTTTTGGTTTTTCAGATTTTTGGAAAAGTCAGGTACATCTTTCCTGCTGATGCAGGGGCTCTTAAAGTGCTTAAATTTTGAGTTATAGTCAAACTGTTTTTCAACCCAAAATGATCATTTCAGTATGAAGCACTTGTAAAGATGAGTTAATTCCCCAAAGGAAAATGCTCTAGCACCATTATTTGCAATTTTATTGAAAATTTAAATTTAGTAAGGAAATGGCACAAAACTGGCTTTCTAGTCAAACTTTTTCAATTTTCGTCGTATGTGCATTCTAACTAAAATTTTTCAACGTGATCCCAGAAACAATGAACCAATTGATCTCCCAGGAGGTCATACGTGCCATAAAAAAGGCATTTAAACAACAAAAAGTGACTTTTAATCCAAATGTGTAAGAAAATTTAAAACTCTTGTTGCTCAAAAACAGAAAGTGAAATTTTGTGCCAATTTGTTTTTTTAGCCACTACGCAAATCCTAAAAGGTTCCCAAAACCATTTTTCCGACGTGGAGAGCGAGGGGGAAAAATGCGGTCAAAAACAGAATCGAAATCAGCCTATACATCGATCTGACTTGGCTGCCCTATTAGTAGTAGTAGTAGTAGTAGTAGTAGTAGTAGTAGTAGTAGTAGTAGTAGTAGTAGTAGTAGTAGTAGTAGTAGTAGTAGTAGTAGTAGTAGTAGTAGTAGTAGTAGTAGTAGTAGTAGTAGTAGTAGTAGTAGTAGTAGTAGTAGTAGTAGTAGTAGTAGTAGTAGTAGTAGTAGTAGTAGTAGTAGTAGTAGTAGTAGTAGTAGTAGTAGTAGTAGTAGTAGTAGTAGTAGTAGTAGTAGTAGTAGTAGCAGTAGTAGTATTAATAGTGGTGGCAGTAGTAGTCGTAGTAGTAGTAGTAGTAGTAGTAGTAGTCGTAGTAGTAGTAGTAGTAGTAGTAGTAGTAGTAGTAGTAGTAGTAGTAGTATTGGTAGTAGTAGCTGTAGTGGTAGTAAAATTAGTAGTAGTAGTAGTAGTAGTAGTAGTAGTAGTAGTAGTAGTAGTAGTAGTAGTAGTAGTAGTAGTAGTAGTAGTAGTAGTGGGGGACAAAATCCAACCTCTCCTCCCCGCGGTGTCCCCTGGGGTAAGTGGTGCAGCAGCTTCCCCTAGGGCAGATGCCTAGTACCACCGAGCTAACGAGGCAAGGGTCCTCTAGTTGGTGGCGCGACTAGTTGTATATCAGCCTGAAAACCCAATGCAATGAAATCAAACAAAAATGGCCCCGAGTCCCGGGTAAGGGGTGCGAAGAATCTCCCGTGGAATAGAAACCTCAGAATTGGAACCCTCAATGTCAGGACACTGGTTCAATCAGGTTCACTAGAAAGCCTGAAAATGGACTTGAAGAAGTACAATTTGGACGTTCTGGGAGTGCAGGAAACAAGACTGGAGGAGCAGGAAATAGTTCTTAGCGACCACAAGCTCTTCCTCATTGACTCCTGGCTATCGACCGCAAAAGCGAGACAAGGAGGAGATGGTATTGCAGTGACGAAAAGACTTGCCGGTAGCATAGATGAGCAAGTTGCTGTTAGTGAGCGAGTGGCCTATGTGAAGTTTGCAGCTCGGAGACGAGCTAACCTTGTTGTTATTGTGTGCTATGCGCCCACAAATGAAGCTGACGACTTAGCGAAAGACAATTTTTGGAATCAAGTGAGCAGCTTGGTATCCAGTTTCTAACAAAGGGAGAGAGTCTGCCTCGTCGGAGACTTCAATGCGGAACCTGGTCAATAATCTGATGTCAACGTGCCTTGCCGAGGCCACTTTGGAATGGGCGAGGAGAATGATAAATCAGAAAAATTGTTGTCCTTTTGTGTCTCTCATGACGTGTTGATTGGTGGAACCTGGTTTCGACACCGGTTAGTGCACCGGTATACATTTAACCCACCTGACCAACAGATGCGAAAGAAGATGTTAGATCATATCTTATCCGGTTCGAGGCACAGGAGTTGTTTGCACAACGTTAGGACAAGGAGGGGAAAGATCACTCTCACCGATCACGAAATGGTCATTGCCGAAGTGCGATTCAAAGCAGTGGTACATAAGCCTCGCAGTCAACCGAAAGTCTGCTCTGCCAAGTTGCGCGATGAAGTCACGCGTGAAGCTTTCTGCGCAGAAGTGAAACGCTATCTTGATGAGAGCGATACTGTTGGAAGCGTAGAACAATCTTGGACAAATTGTCGAACGGCTCTTAATGCAGCGGCAACAAAACTACTCATCCCGAAAAGCGTGTGCACAAACCCTGGATTACAGTTGAAACGCTGGTTTTGATTACGAAATGGGCCGAGTTACAGTTGAGGAAGCATAGTAGCGCGGAGGCGCTGCTGGTGTTCTCTAACTGCTGCAAAGAAGTACGAAAAGCGTTAAAATCTGACAAAAGACAGTGGCTGAAAGACAAAGGTGAAACAATACAAGATCTTTCAGACAGAGGTGACCTGAATGAAGTGTTTGGGGAGTCAAAACTGTTATGCCGGAAGTGGAGTCCTCATATAAGTAAACTAGTTTCAACCACAGGCGAGCCTCTGAAAACAAAAGAAGAAAGGTTGGAACGTTGGACCGAGCACTTTAAGCATCTGTTAAATCCAACCACCACAAGCGGCAATTCTGTATTGAGCATAGTGGAAGCATCCGAGAGTCTTGAAATAGACCTAGGTCCAATTCAATTTGATGAAGTTCTAAATGCCGTGCGTAAACTGAAAAACGGTAAAGCAAGTGGACCAGACGATATTTCGGCCGAAATGCTAAAGTCGCATATTGGAATCATTGAATGGCTTTGGGACATTGTCAACAAGTGCTGGACTGAAAAAAATCTTCCACATGACTGGAAGTTAGCAGAAGTCGCCCCGCTATACAAAAGCAAAAGAAAAAGATCTGAGTGTGGGAACTACCGCGGAATTTCACTGCTCTCGGTACCTGGAAAGGTTTTTGCGTCAATCATCCTGAATAGATGCAAAGATGCACTTGATCAAGTGCTAAGAGAAAAACAATGCGGATTCCGAAAAAGCAGGGGCTGCACTGACCAATTGTTTGCGTTGAGGCAAATACTAGAGAAATGCGTGGCCTTCCAATTGGACGTCAGTTTTTGTTTCATTGACTTCCGCGCTGCATTCGATTCGTGGACCGCGAGATGATGTACAAGATAATGAAACATTACGGGCTCCCACAAAAAGTTGTGAATGTCATCCGCAACAGTTACGAAGGCTTCAAGTGCTGCGTCAAGGCAGAGGGCGAGAACGGCCAGATGTTTGACGTAAAAACTGGTGTTCGCCAGGGTGATGTATGGTCGCCTATTCTCT
Source organism: Convolutriloba macropyga (assembly GCF_964194025.1). NCBI lineage: Eukaryota > Metazoa > Xenacoelomorpha > Acoela > Convolutidae > Convolutriloba > Convolutriloba macropyga. The sequence continues at coordinate 32,073,753 of NC_134470.1, forward strand.
TTGGCCTTGTGATAAACTATGTGTTGGCTAATTCAGTTCAAGGAGGAATCGACATTGGACGCTGTGTTGCTGATCTTGACTTCGCCGATGATTTTTCCCTATTGGGCGTCTCTGATTCCGAAGTTCAAGCAAATCTACATAGAATTGAATCTTTAGCCGAGGCTGTTGGCCTAATGATCAATGTTGGGAAGACAAAGAATATGGGTGTTAAATGCAAAAAACACGGAGCCAGTGTACCCATTGCTCAAAGGAACGTGGAAGTTCTTACAAGAAACCGCAAAGGCCGTTGTGGGACTCTCATTGAGGCCGAAAACCAATCGCGACTACTCATTGGCAGAGAGGTGCTGGTGGACAAGAAGAAGAATGCGGGCTGGTCAGAAACTGAGACTGAAAAGTTCAGCGGAGGCTGAGCTTGTGACAGTTAGCAGCGACGAGAGGTCAGTGGTTGCTGATCTAGTGTCTACGGTAAATAACAGATCATCTGCGGTCTCTGATGACGATAGTTGTGTATGTTCAGGTTGTAAACGTCGCTTCGACACTGCAAGAGGCTGCAAAGTGCGTGAAGCCAGATTCTGCAAGTCTAAGAATTCGAAGAGGGTCGAAGACAGCGCGTCAAAGTTTCTTGGGCTAGAGAAAAGCCTCACTTGTCAGAAGTTCACTAGGAAATTTGCAACTGTGAAAGGCCGACGAATTCACCCACGATACTGCGGCAGAGAAAAGGCTGCAAGATCTCGCATTTTCTCCTGCAATGTCCACGATCCAGATGGAGTGGATTTCGAAAATGTAGAAGCTTTCAAGTATCTCGGTTCTTTCGCGAGCTTGCAACATGGTGACCTAAAGGAAATCAGTGCCAAGCTGGCGGAAGGGAGACAGCGATTTGCGAGCTTCCAGAAGCTTTGGAAGAGCAAACAACTTAGTATTCACCTCAAATGCAAGTTATACAGAGCTCTGGTGTTATCAGTGGTCTTATATAGCTCTGAAACGCGGACCATGAATAAATCAACGCAACGGAAACTTGAGAACTTTCACACCAGTTGTCTGCGAAGGATACTATGTTTTTCATATCTGGAGAGGGTGACAAATGAAGAAGTACTGGCTAGATCAAGTATGTTGACACTTTCTGCAATGATCATGATTAAACGGTTGAAATGGTTTGGCCATATCCTGAGGATGAATGACGATCGTCTTGCGCTCCGAGCTTTCACCTGGGAGCCGACCGAAAAATATCGATATGCTAAACGAGCTCCAGGGGGTCAACGCAAGACGTGGATGGATCAACTTGAAGAAGATTGCTCAAGGAACAACATGAGCTACATAACCTTACGACAGAAAGCAAAAAGAGAGTCTAAATCCCGCTTCAACAGTTTTGTCGAACAGCATTTCCTGGATTACATAAACCCAAATAAGCTCAAACTTATACGCATTTTATTAACTTGTTTGTACTTATTTTCATTGTTCCTTTGTTTCTTTATGGAATTTAAGTGTTCAAACAGTAGTAGTAGTATAGTAGCAGTAGTAGTGGTAGTAGTAGTAGTAGTAGTAGTAGTAGAAGTAGTAGTATTAATAGTATAGTAGTAGTAGTTGTAGTAGTAGTAGTAATAGTGGTAGTAGTAGTAGTAGTAGTAGTAGTAGTAGTAGTTGTAGTAGTAGTAGCAGTAGTAGTAGTAGTAGTAGTAGTAGTAGCAGTAGTAGTAGTAGTAGTAGTAGTAGTAGTAGTACGAGATTGCAGGAGCAAGAAATTGATCTCGGAGACCACAAGCTCTACCTGTCTGACTCGTGGTTGTCTGGTGTAAAGTCGAGACAAGGAGGAGTGGGCGTTGCTGTAAAGAAGTCATTGACTGTGGCAAACCTAAAGCAGTTGCCACACGCGTGTTTTCCTGCAAAGTACAAGATGTTCTCGGAAACGAGTTTGAAAACATAGAAGCGTTCAAGTATCTCGGATCATATGTCAGCCTCAAGCATGGAGACCTGCAGGAAGTCAATTGCAAACTTGCAGAAGGTAGACAACGGTTTGCTAACTTCCAAAATCTCTGGAAGAGCAAGCAGCTCAGCGTGCACCTCAAGTGCAATTTGTACAAAGCACTCGTTTTATCAGCCGTGCTGTACAGCTCAGAGACTTGGACTCTTTCGAAATTAATGGAGAGAAAACTTGAGAGTTTCCACTGTGGTTGTCTTCGGAGAATTCTACGTGTGTCATATCTGGAGAAAGCAACGAACGAAGAAATTATGTCAAGATCACGAATGCCCCAACTATCCACGATGATCATGCTCAAACGGATAAAATGGTACGGACACATCCAGAGAATGGAACCAGGAAGATTAGCCCGAAGTGCCTTCGATTGGGACCCGCCCGATCAATACGTCCATGCTAGACGCGCTCCTGGGGGGCAACGGAAAACGTGGATGAGTCAAATCGAAGGAGACTGTGTACGAAACAAAGTATCGTTCACCAGATTGCAGGAGAAAGCAGCAACCGGGTCAAAGAATGCCTTCAACAATTTCGTCGTACAGCACTTCACAGAATAACCAAACAAATAACTCTTCTTGTTTTGTTTGTATTTGTTGCCAACCGTGCCTTTATTTCATATTTGGAATTAAAGTGTTGAAACAGTAGTAGTAGTAGTAGTAGTAGTAGTAGTAGTAGTAGTAGTAGTAGTAGTAGTAGTAGTAGTAGTAGTAGTAGTAGTAGTAGTAGTAGTAGTAGTAGTAGTAGTAGTAGTAGTAGTAGTAGTAGTAGTAGTAGTAGTAGTAGTAGTAGTAGTAGTAGTAGTAGTAGTAGTAGTAGTAGTAGTAGTAGTAGTAGTAGTAGTAGTAGTAGTAGTAGTAGTAGTAGTAGTAGTAGTAGTAGTAGTAATCAGTTGAGCAGCTTGGTATCCAATTTCAAACAAAGGGAGAGAGTCTGCCTCGTCGGAGACTTCAATGTGGAACCTGGTCAACAATCTGATGTCAACGTGCCTTGCCGAGGCCCCTTTGGAATGGGCGAGGAGAATGATAACTCAGAAAAATTGTTGTCCTTTTGTGTATCTCATGACCTGTTGATTGGTGGAACCTGGTTTCGACACCGGTTAGTGCACCGGTATACATTTAACCCACCTGACCAACAGATGCGAAAGAAGATATTAGATAATATCTTATTCGGTTCGAGACACAGGAGTTGTTTGCACAACGTAAGGACAAGGAGGGGAAAGATCACTCTCACCGATCACGAAATGGTCATTGCTGAAGTGCGATTCAAATTAGTGGCACAGAAGCCACGCAGTCAACCGAAAGTCTGCTCTGCCAAGTTGCGCGATGAAGTCACGCGTGAAGCTTTCTGCGCAGAAGTGAAACGCTATATTGATGAGAGCGATATTGTTGAAGGCGTTGAACAATCTTGGGCAAATTTTCGAACGGCTCTTAATGCAGCGGCAACAAAACTACTCATCCCCGAAAAGCGTGTGCACAAACCCTGGATTACAGTTGAAACGCTGGCGTTGATTAGGAAACGGGCCGAGTTACAGTTGAGGAAGCATAGTAGCGCGGAATTGCTGCTAGTGTTCTCTAATTGCTGCAAAGAAGTACGAAAAGCGTTAAGATCTGACAAAAGACAGTAACTGAAAGACAAAGGTGAAACAATACAAGATCATTCAGACAAAGGTGACCTGAAAAAAGTGTTTGGGGAGTAAAAACAGTTATGTCGGAAGTGGAGTCCTCATATAAGTAAATTAGTTTCAACCACAGGCGAGCCTCTGAAAACAAAAGAAGAAAGGTTGGAACGTTGGACCGAGCACTTTAAGCATCTGTTGAATCCAGCCACGACAAGCGGAAATTCTGTGTTGAGCATAGTGGAAGCATCCGAGAGTCTTGAAATAGACCTAGGTCCAATTCAATTTGATGAAGTTCTAAATGCCGTGCGTAAACTGAAAAACGGTAAAGCAAGTGGACCAGACGATATTTCTGCCGAAATGCTAAAGTCGCATATTGGAATCGCTGAATGGCTTTGGGACATTGTCAACAAGTGCTGGACTGAAGAAAATCTTCCACAAGACTGGAAGTTAGCAGAATTTGTCCCGCTATACAAAAGCAAAAGAAAAAGATCTGAGTGTGGGAACTATCGCGGAATTTCACTGCTCTCGGTACCTGGAAAGGTTTTTGCGTCAATCATCCTGAATAGATGCAAAGATGCACTTGATCAAGTGCTAAGAGAAAAACAATGCGGATTCCGAAAAAGCAGGGGCTGCACTGACCAATTGTTTGCATTGAGGCAAATACTAGAGAAATGCATGGCCTTCCAATTGGACGTCAGTTTTTGTTTCATTGACTTCCGCGCTGCATTCGATTCGGTGGACCGCGAGATGATGTACAAGATAATGAAACATTACGAGCTCCCACAAAAAGTTGTGAATGTCATCCGCAACAGTTACGAAGGCTTCAAGTGCTGCGTCAAGGCAGAGGGCGAGAACGGCCAGATGTTCGACGTAAAAACTGGTGTTCGCCAGGGTGATGTATGGTCGCCTATTCTCTTTGGCCTTGTGATAAACTATGTGTTGGCTAATTCAGTTCAAGGACGAATCGACATTGGACGCTGTGTTGCTGATCTTGACTTCGCCGATGATGTTTCCCTATTGGGCGTCTCTGATTCCGAAGTTCAAGCAAATCTACATAGAATTGAATCTTTAGCCGAGGCTGTTGGCCTAATGATCAATGTTGGGAAGACAAAGAATATGGGTGTTAAATGCGAACCCGGAGCCAGTGTACCCATTGCTCAAAGGAACGTGGAAGTTCTTACAAGAAACCGCAAAGGCTCTTTTGGGACTCTCATTGAGGCCGAAAACCAATCCCGACTACCCATTGGCAGAGAGGTGCTGGTGGGCAAGAAGAAAAATGCGGGCTGGTTCGAGACAATAGCTGATGAGAAACAGAGACTGAAAAGTTCAGCGGAGGCTGAGCTTGTGACAGTTAGCAGCGAAGAGAGGTCAGTGGTTGCTGATCTAGTGTCTACGGCGAATAACAGATCATCTGCGGTCTCTGATGACGATAATTGTGTATGTTCAGGTTGTAAACATCGCTTTGACACTGCAAGAGGCTGCAAAGTGCATGAAGCCAGATTCTGCAAGTCGTAGAACATTCTTGGGCAAATTTTCGAACGGCTATTAATGTAGCGGCAACAAAACTACTCATCCCCGAAAAGCGTGTGCAGAAACCCTGGATTACAGTTGAAACGCTGGCGTTGATTAGGAAACGGGCCGAGTTACAGTTGAGGAAGCATAGTAGCGCGGAGGCGCTGCTAGTGTTCTCTAATTGCTGCAAAGAAGTACGAAAAGCGTTAAGATCTGACAAAAGACAGTGGCTGAAAGACAAAGGTGAAACAATACAAGATCATTCAGACAAAGGTGACCTGAAAGAAGTGTTTGGGGAGTCAAAACAGTTATGTCGGAAGTGGAGTCCTCATATAAGCAAAATTAGTTTCAACCACAGGCGAGCCTCTGAAAACAAAAGAAGAAAGGTTGGAACGTTGGACCGAGCACTTTAAGCATCTGTTGAATCCAGCCACGACAAGCGGAAATTCTGTGTTGAGCATAGTGGAAGCATCCGAGAGTCTTGAAATAGACCTAGATCCAATTCAATTTGATGAAGTTCTAAATGCCGTGCGTAAACTGAAAAACGGTAAAGCAAGTGGACCAGACGATATTTCTGCCGAAATGCTAAAGTCGCATATTGGAATCGCTGAATGGCTTTGGGACATTGTCAACAAGTGCTGGACTGAAGAAAATCTTCCACAAGACTGGAAGTAAGCAGAAGTTGTCCCGCTATACAAAAGCAAAGGAAAAGGATCTGAGTGTGGGAACTATCGCGGAATTTCACTGCTCTCGGTACCTGGAAAAGTTTTTTCGTCAATCATCCTGAATAGATGCAAAGATGCACTTGATCAAGTGCTAAGAGAAAAACAATGCGGATTCCGAAAAAGCAGGGGCTGCACTGACCAATTGTTTGCGTTGAGGCAAATACTAGAGAAATGCATGGCCTTCCAATTGGACGTCAGTTTTTGTTTCATTGACTTCCGCGCTGCATTCAATTCGGTGGACCGCGAGATGATGTACAACATAATGAAACATTACGGGCTCCCACAAAAAGTTGTGAATGTCATCCGCAACAGTTACGAAGGCTTCAAGTGCTGCGTCAAGGCAGAGGGCGAGAACGGCCAGATGTTTGACGTAAAAACTGGTGTTCGCCAGGGTGATGTATGGTCGCCTATTCTCTTTGGCCTTGTGATAAACTATGTGTTGGCTAATTCAGTTCAAGGAGGAATCGACATTGGACGCTGTGTTGCTGATCTTGACTTCGCCGATGATGTTGCCCTATTGGGCGTCTCTGATTCCGAAGTTCAAGCAAATCTACATAGAATTGAATCTTCAGCCGAGGCTGTTGGCCTAATGATCAATGTTGGGAAGGCAAAGAATATGGGTGTTAAATGCGAACCCGGAGCCAGTGTACCCATTGCTCAAAGGAACGTGGAAGTTCTTACAAGAAACCGCAAAGGCTCTTTTGGGACTCTCATTGAGGCCGAAAACCAATCCCGACTACCCATTGGCAGAGAGGTGCTGGTGGGCAAGAAGAAAAATGCGGGCTGGTTCGAGACAATAGCTGGTGAGAAACTGAGACTGAAAAGTTCAGCAGAGGCTGAGCTTGTGACAGTTAGCAGCGAAGAGAGGTCAGTGGTTGCTGATCTAGTGTCTACGGCGAACAACAGATCATCTGCGGTCTCTGATGACGATAATTGTGTATGTTCAGGTTGTAAACATCGCTTCGACACTGCAAGGGGCTGCAAAGTGCATGAAGCCAGATTCTGCAAGTCTAAGAATTCGAAGAGGGTCGAAAACAGCGCGTCAAAGTTTGTTGGGCTAGAGAAAAGCCTCACTTGTCAGAAGTGCACTAGGAAATTCGCAACTGTGAAAGGCCGACGAATTCACGAGTCACAATACTGCGGCAGAGAAAAGGCTGGAAGATCTCGCATTTTCTCCTGCAATGTCCACGATCGAGATGGACTGGAGTTCGAAAATGTAGAAGCTTTCAAGTATCTCGGTTCTTTCGTGAGCTTGCAACATGGTGACCTAAAGGAAATCAGTGCTAAGCTGGCGGAAGGGAGACAGCTATTTGCGAGCTTTCAGAAGCTTTGGAAGAGCAAACAACTTAGTATTCCCGTCAAATGCAAGTTATACAGAGCTCTCGTGTTATCAGTGGTCTTATATAGCTCTGAAACGTGGACCATGAATAAATCAACGCAACGGAAACTTGACAGCTTTCACACCAGTTGTCTGCGAAGGATACTATGTTTTTCATATCTGGAGAGGGTGACAAATGAAGAAGTACTGGCTAGATCACGTATGTCGACACTTTCTGCAATGATCATGATTAAACGGTTGAAATGGTTTGGCCATATCCTGAGGATGAATGACGATCCTCTAGCGCTCCGAGCCTTCACCTGGGAGCCGACAGAAAAATATCGATTTGCTAAACGAGCTCCAGGGGGTCAACGCAAGACGTGGATGGATCAAATTGAAGAAGATTGCTCAAGGAACAACAGGAGCTACATCACCTTACGACAGAAAGCGAAAAGAGAGTCTAAATCCCGCTTCAACAGTTTTGTCGAACAGCATTTCCTGGATTAAATAAACCCAAATAAGCTCAAATTTATACGCATTTAATTAACTTGTTTGTACTTATTGTCATTGTTCCTTTATTTCTTTATGGAATTTAAGTGTTCAAACAGTAGTAGTAGTAGTATAGTAGCAGTAGTAGTGGTAGTAGTAGTAGTAGTAGTAGTAGTAGTAGTAGTAGTAGTAGTAGTAGTAGTAGTAGTAGTAGTAATAGTAGTAGTAGTAGTAGTAGTAGTAGTAGTAGTAGTAGTAGTAGTAGTAGTAGTAGTAGTAGTAGTAGTAGTAGTAAATTCGCAACTGTGAAAGGCCGACGAATTCACGAGTCACGATACTGCGGCAGACAAAAGGCTGGAAGATCTCGCATTTTCTCCTGCAATGTCCACGATCGAGATTGAGTGGAGTTCGAAAATGTAGAAGCTTTCAAGTTTCTCGGTTCTTTCGTGAGCTTGCAACATGGTGACCTAAAGGAAATCAGTGCTAAGCTGGCGGAAGGGAGACAGCGATTTGCGAGCTTTCAGAAGCTTTGGAAGAGCAAACAACTTAGTATTCCCCTCAAATGCAAGATATACAGAGCTCTCGTGTTATCAGTGGTCTTATATAGCTCTGAAACGTGGACCATGAATAAATCAACGCAACGGAAACTTGAGAGCTTTCACACCACTTGTCTGCGAAGGTTACTATGTTTGTCATATCTGGAGAGGGTGACAAATGAAGAAGTACTGGCTAGATCACGTATGTCGACACTTTCTGCAATGATCATGATTAAACAGTTGAAATGGTTTGGCCATATCCTGAGGATGATTGACGATCGTCTAGCGCTCCGAGCCTTCACCTGGGAGCCGACAGAAAAATATCGATATGCTAAACGAGCTCCAGGGGGTCAACGCAAGACGTGGATGGATCAACTTGAAGAAGATTGCTCAAGGAACAACATGAGCTACATCACCTTACGACAGAAAGCGAAAAGAGAGTCTAAATCCCGCTTCAACAGTTTTGTCGAACAGCATTTCCTGGATTAAATAAACCCAAATAAGCTCAAATTTATACGCATTTTATTAACTTGTTTGTACTTATTGTCATTGTTCCTTTATTTCTTTATGGAATTTAAGTGTTCAAACTGTAGTAGTAGTAGTAGTAGTAGTAGTAGTAGTAGTAGTAGTAGTAGTAGTAGTAGTAGTAGTAGCAGTAGTAGTAGTAGTAGTAGTAGTAGTAGTAGTAGTAGTAGTAGTAGTAGTAGTAGTAGTAGTAGTAGTAGTAGTAGTAGTAGTAGTAGTAGTAGTAGTAGTAGTAGTAGTTGTAGTAGCAGTAGTAGTAGTACTTGTATACAGTTTAACACATCTTCTGCCTGCATCACAAAACTAAATCTCAAAAATTGCAAACGATTGTAACTTTGATTGAGTAGCTTTCTGACAATTAACTTATCAGTTTGTTCAAATTTCCATTTTTTTTCTGGTAAGTGTGAACGAAAACCAGGTATACGTTAAGCAACGTTACGTAACTCATCAACAAGAAGAATGAGAACTTTCTAAGTGTGTTAATTTACCACCAAAGAAAGCTGTTTTTTTATTCCTTGCGGGCGTTCGTAGAATTTTTTGTTTGTTAAAATAATTTTTCTGCAAGCATGTTTTGACATAGAAAAACATCCTGTCCCCCTTTGATGCTTCAAATATTGCTACTTCGAATGATGTGCTACTTGATGCTAGGAAAAACTTCAAATTTCTAATGTCGAATGCTCTTAGCTTAAAAAATAGGTATCATGAATTTTGCATTCCGGAACTTTTGTTTCAATATCTGAAAGTTGGATTAGCGATCACCAATGCTTAAACATTTGCTTTAGCGTTTAGCGCAATTTTATACAGATGAATTGGTCTTTATCACACAGGAACAGCTGACGTCGGGGTTGTAGAAGTTTCGATTCCTCAAATAATAAGTTTTGAAGATGAGTTTATAGAAAAATGTTTGAGTTAGCTGATAAGAAGTTTTTGAAATTTAGCAGTCCCTTAGCGGAAAAATGTCTAAATAATGTCTCCTGTTGTCCACATCAAAGCATCGGAGAGTTTTTTGGACGAGCTTAGTGCTGACTGAGGTCTCCAATGAATTCTCATCTAAAGACAATCTTTTCTCATTTCGAAATAACTATATTGTCTTTTTTAGCAAAATTGGGCGAAGAAGTCGTCACAACGTTGACTCGAGAGTGGGATAACAGTATTCCAATACTTATATTCCTAAGCGCATATGTAGCATTAAGGGAACTCTGATAGAGCATTGTTTTTAAACAGATAAACAAATCACAAATAGGAAAATTTCTATATCTCAATTCGACATCAATCATGATTTATTTTTTCATAACAAGTATGTTTTTTAGAAAATTTACAAAACTACAACAACAACAAAAACTTATCAATGAAAATTCTAATAAGGATCTGTTTCTTATAAACATTAAAAAAGTTTATCAAAAATATGTTTTTTAGAGCAAATTTCTGTTATTAGAAGAAAAAAAACTATATTAAGCGAGGACAAAAAAATTTGTTGATGGATATTTTAATAGTGCTCCGGTTGTTACAGATGGTGAACATTTTAACAACAAAAAATCTGCAATGAGATATTTTTTTGCAGAAATTAATAGAAATTTTTGAAAGCACTCAAGATTACGCATCAACGCAGATGAAGTTAAGTTTCAATAACAAAAAGATTCTTTCAGATAAACCATAGGTGACATAAAAAATTGAAAATGCAGTTGCTGAAAAATATAATTACTTCAAGGAACACAAAAGGACACAAAGTGCTGTTTGGTTTGCATCATTTACAAGTTTTTCAAGTTTTTTTCAAGAGTTTTCTGTAAATTTTAATTCCCAAAAGAGGAATGAATTTTCATTCATAAAAAGTTGGAACGAAAAGTAGCAGTCATGTTTTCAGTGAAACTGATGAGAGTGGTAAAAAAAAGAAGATAAAAAGTCGATCAATAACGGTTTTAAGAAAAATTTCAGCGAAGTACTGATCTATAGAGGGCCGGCTGTACCATTAAACGTTGCAAAACATAGGAAACGTTTGAAGAATTCAACTTAAGACTATTTAATTTGAGAGAAATCTGTAAAATTATCAACAATCTAGACAACAAGACATCAGTAAAGTAACAAGCACAGGATACATCAATTTTTGAGCCAAGAAATTTGTAAAATAAGCTGTCGGAACACATCTTGTGATTATATTTAACAATTTCATTGAAGGGAATTACCAATGAATCTAAAACTTGTACATATCACATCAATTCACATAAAAGAAGCTCTTTCTTTTTTGGCTAATTACCGCCCTGTTTCCGTAACACGAGCAAAAGCCTTCTTCTCAATATCCCATGAGATTCTTCTCAAGAAAAGTTAAATCCCTCTCCGGTGACAATTTTCCTTATAAAATCTCTTCTAACAAATCGAACAAAATCCAAAAAAAATTAGGTTTTGACTATCAGAGAAAATAACTGTTAGCCATGCTGTTCCGCAAGGAACAGTGTTAGGAGCTCTTATTTCTCTGTTAGAGGTCAACGATTTATTCTGAAAAACATGAGAGTGAAAATGACCTTGTTCAGTTTGCTGATGAGACTACTATTGATTGTGAAACTGATAGAAAAAAGATTTTTCATTATAATGGATATAGATTTAATCATTCTAATGGAGATCAATCAAAAGACTAATGCTGTTCACCATATTGAAACTTGAAGTGAGATTTGCATCGCGATTACCGTTTTTTCAAAGTAGTTATTTTCTCACTCACAGAAAGGTGCAGTCAGCAAGTCAAGATTGTGCGGAAGGCTCTCGTCTCTTTTAATCACCTCGGTGAACGCTCTACGACGGAACCCCTCCGAGACCGGAGAAGTGTATGGCACAAATGAAATTAGCGCTCTTAGCAATAGAGATTATCGTCTTGGAACAACCCTTGGAAACTAAAAACATGAATGATCGGTTTGGCTTAGAACAGAAGTATGAAGATTCAATTGAGAATATACTAGAGATTAACAGAAACGAGTCAATCAAGTCTAAAACGCCCAGCCCAAATTTCTGAGAGAAAAAAGATGTCAAAAGCTGACCAAAATTGCACTGAGGGACAATGAATACCAAAAAATCATATTCAACCAAACGTAACCTCATGATGGTGCCAACAAATTGACCTGTAGCAGACGATGTGAATGCTTTAAACAAGCTTCCTTAGCCATCGGAACATCACATAGAAAACTTGCACAGCAATTCAAACTTTATACGTTGATGAAGAGCGTTGCAAATGAATTGCCAATTAATTTACAAGTGGTCAATTAGTCTCCAGCTCTCATCTCAAGTATTGATAACTCAAAATCTCACACCGTCATATCAAAACTTCACAAAGATTATCCACGTTAGAAAATTACCAATTTGTCTACAAGATAAAATTAAGGTAGAGTTGGAAAAAATTTTAAGGAAGACCACATAAAAATTATCCTCAAGCTCAGTTCAAAATTTATTTCTCCAATAGTTAGTATTATAACAAATTGTGAATCAAAAAAGCTAGCATAAGACTTAAATTTCTTAAATTATGCAGTTCGAAAAAACAAATATCAAATGCCCAAAACAAATTCTCTCTATACAGTCAATTTCTCAAATTATAACTGTAAACGCGCCGCAAAAGATAACATAATTTACAATGATTGATTTTTAAACTTACGGCAAAATAAAATTTCATCCTGAAACGACCCTACATTGTAAATTTAGCAAACTTAGTAGTGGCATGACTGGCACATATAAATTCAAAACAGGATACTATGGAATGAAAAACTTGCCTACTGAATTTCAAAAAGCAATAAGTAGCACTTTATTGGATTACAAAATACCTGATGCTATACTCATAATTAATAAAGAAAAATCAGGCAAAAATTATGAGTTTGTTCGCAGATGTTTTCAAAAATTTCACAACGAGAATCTGAGAGCGAAATTTGAATCAATGACACTTCGCTAAACCAGTTATTGGGTTGGTCAGGCTGTCGATTTAGGTCAACTGGTCCTCAACTTGTTGTTTAAGCAAAAAACAAATGCATCTCTTGACTTTAAATCTCCAACAGTTTAGAAAATTGCTCTCGTTTCTAAGATCAGTTCAACATTTAGAAAAACTCATTAAAATGGGTCCCAATTATGCCAACCTCTACAACCTTCATTCATTACTAAAAAAGACCCATTTTTGAAAAATAAAGAAAAAGATTGCCAATGCCATCTTGAACAAACATTTAAACCCGAAATTGGGGAACCGATTATACTGTCATGCATCTCTACATGGACTGGGAGCTGCATTTGAAAAACGAAGTCATGAGGAATGGAAAACTGTCGCTTTCGCGTCGCGACGCCTTAATAATGCTGAAAAGCGCTATAGTGTAAAAGAACTGGAAATGCTAAGACAGTCTGGTCAATAGAACATTTTAAATACTATTTCAATACTTCAAAACTTTAAATACTAGATCATATGGATAGATAATAGATCGTATGAAGTTCGTATAATAGTGGGTCAATGGAGTGATCGAAATTGAATTAGTAGAATACGTGTTCTCGGAACCAAAAATGAGTGCCGAAAAAATTTCGTCAAACGCCAAAGAGTTTAGTAAGGCTAAAATAAAGGCAATAAAACTCAGTGCGAATTACTTTCTAATATCAGCTGCAATTAACAATGATTGAGTTACACGATATCCGCATTATCTAAAAGAAAACAGCCTAAATACCTAATTGGAAGCCAGTTTTGCTCTGCAAGGAACAGCTTCTGATAAAAGCTCTAAAAAAGTGCATTTTGTCTCCAATTGCTCAACAAATTAGCCATATTCAAATTTCAGTTCAATAGCGCTTCAGTTCAGTAATACAATTACAAGACGATGCTGCGATCATAAAACAATGTCTTTTTCTTATATAAAGAAGAAAGAATCTAAATGACGATTCCAGGATGAAGCCGACCCGTCCCAAAGCACAAGAAGAACAATTAAACCAAATACTGAGGCAACCACGATGAAGTGGTGCCACTGGTCCCCATTACCATCATAGCTACTGGTGTGACCTACATCTCAAATCGAGCTGTGCATGTAACAAAATTGCAATTCCCAACTCAAAAAACAACGCTTATGTCAATCTGATCAACAAAAAACACCCAGGCAGTTGGGGAACAACAAATTTAGCTATTCATGATTGGTGGCCTTAGATAAAATGCGATATCCTCTCCAAAAATGCGAAGTGTAATATTCGCAAAAATTTAGGTTAAATTCTTAAACCGATAACCCCTGCAAATTAGTGGCAGCCGCTAAAACTCTGTAAAGTTACTAATGACGAACTGCAATTATTTTATGGGGACCAATGTAGAATGAAAAAGACCAAGAGGTCTCTTTCTTGGGTTTAACAGATAGGTTCCCAATTTCTACAACGGCAAGAGCTTTAATACAAACTAGCAAGCCGGGAATTCACAAATTCATCAAAAATTACGTGTCTTTTTTTTTCTTTGCAGGGCGTTTCATGGGTTAATAGATGAGAAAAAGCAGGTAATCAGATCTGAAAGCGAATACAAACCTTAAATGAGCACAAAAAATGGAATTTATCAAGGCGCCAACGCCTGATCTTAGAGCCGTTGAGCTAGTGGAAAGGGCATTTCAGACAATTAAAAAGAGGCTAGCATTTATTTGAGGGGCAGCGCAATATCGATTCAATTTTAAAAAAAACAAAATGTAAAAATCGAAAGATGAAAATGTCGCAATTCGAAGCACATTTTGGCCGTAAACCAAATACTCCCTTAAGAAACTCAGGCATCGGATTAAATGGCATCGTAAACCAAATGCTCCCTTAAGAAACTCAGATATCGAATTATGCAATTGATTGAACATATACAGAATATACTAAACAAATAAATAGACCTGGAAACACTGCAATGGAACCAGCTCATCAGTGAAAGGACATAGAATAAAAGTTTGCGAAAAGATACAGAATTAGACGAGAACAGAAGCGATTTAGATGACGATCTGCAGATCGAATCAAGGGTAATCCATCATACGGAGCTTGGTATGACAGTGCATCGGAGAGAAAGTTCTCTACAGCTTAAGATAGAGCCTCAAGCGAGGAACTAAAAAGAATCTCGATGGTCTCTTTGAAGTCCTGACGTCTGGCTCCTCTATGGTTGCAACCGATGAGAATAAGTCTGTGATAAATTTGCCAGGGAGAACAAATTCCACGATTCGAAACTCAGATGGCCGAATTCGGTACAAAAACTGAACGCTTTTACGTCACAAGCAGATATGCGACACGCCGCCCAATTTCATTGAGTGGATAAACTGCTGAGCACAAAATCCCTAATCATGCCATAGATGTGAGACGCGAATTGGAAGGCACTACGCGTACAAAAACATCGAAGAGTAACCGAAAATACGAGGTACTCTTCGTCTCTAATGTGTCTTGCGCATTGAGTGGGAAATTCTCACATTGTCAGCTATGACTCGAGTAAATGTGAACTATCCTTCTCTGACATTTCCAAAAGAAAACTCCACGATTCCCGTTCCGCCGCAGAAATAAAAGAAAATGCCGAAAAGTAAAGGGCCACGAATACAGAACAAGCGACTGAGATCGTTCCCTCCCATTACAGAGTCTAATGCATCCAATGAGTCCGTTCAAACAGCCCCTCCAACGTTCCAAAAAATTCTCAGTCACAACCGCACTCTCGACAACAGAGGACAAATTTCGTGAAGGAAAAACAAAAAGCTAACTGAGAAGTGAATATCAGTAGTAACATTTACACCATGGAAGATCGGAGGGGGGGGGGGGGGTTGTCATCCCATGTAAGAGATAGGGTTGTCCTGAGGACAACCCTACCTTTTGCATTGGGAAGGACAACCCATCCCGATACATGCGCTATGACAACCCTACCTTTTGCATTGGGAAGGACAACCCAACCCGATACATGCGCTATGAAAACCCAACCTTTTGCATGGTATAGGACAACCCAACCTTTTACATGCAGGGACATAACTTTTACATGTAACAGCCGAATTATTATCCAAACATTTCCCCCTCCATTGAGACTTGACAAAGAGATTAGGGGATTGGGTTACGGTCTAGAAGTAACCAATTCTGAAATAGTGCGGAATGACAACAATTGCTACGGTAGATTTGGATAGGATTCATGAGATATACAAGAAAGTGGAAAAAGAATATTCACAATACGGTGAACGATTTTTGTATTTTTAGCAACTTGTTTGTATTTGGATCCTGACCTCGATTTGGAAAATGCATTGAAATTGAGGCCGTATGGTGGATTGATTGGGATTGACAATTCTTCGTTGGACGTATATTTGAAAAATTTTAAAGTTTTAAGACTACATGCAATTCTTCATGACGCTTGTGGTTTTGTTGATGAGTACAGTGAAAAGGGACCCGGTTATTCATACGTTTTACCCTGTCCAGTCACAAATGAATACGTCGGTCATGTGACTGGTATTGCTTTTTGTTTATACTTAAAGACTTTCAAAAACCGTTTATTCAATCGATTGGAATGTTGACTGCAAGAGTGGTTGTTCTTGACTTTGAAGGCTTTCGAAACAAAATATCTAATTTTATTGTGAAAGAGCTAGCTATAACTTGCAATAAATACACGGATATAATTTCATTCTCACCTCCGCACTCATTCAATTCTCTTACTTTGAGTGAACAAAAATCTTATCAGTGGGTTTCAAAATACCTTCATGGTTTGGATTGGGAAAAGGGAGATTACCCATATTGCTATCTACAACAAACTCTTCAGAGTGTAGTGCTTCGATTTCCTGTATCAGGGTTTTATGCGAAGGGTGTAGAGAAAACTGATACGTTGCGAAAATTGCTTAAAAGAAAAGTTACAAACCTTGAGGATTTGTTATGCACCAAAATTGAACATTTGAGTTTCTATCGGGAGACCCTAAGTTGTGACTTGCATTCAAGCATTTGCCCAAAACGACAGAAAAACAAGCATTGTGCGAGGAAGAAGGCCCAATTGTTCTACTACTGGCTGATCCATGAACAACCGTCGATTAGAAAAGATAGCACCGTCTGTACTCCAAGTGAATTTGTCTCGTAATTTGATCGTTTACAGTTGCTTAGCGGCTGAAAATCAATTGACTGTTACACTCGTCAAGGAGGAAAAAATTGAGGGTCGGGGACAAACTGTATCGAGGAAACAGAAGGTTGTTTGCACTGGAGCCGAAATAGAATCCTTCAAAAAATATCTTTGACTCTTGGAATATTTTCAACAGTATCATGTCTATGAAAGAGAAAATGCAAAGAATGAATCTAACCCCTTTACCTATGCCCAAGCGGTCAGTTCCAGTGCAAGTGCCTCTGAACGATGACAAACTACCTAAAGAAATTAAGCAGCTTGTAGAAAAAGGATGTGTGCATTCAGTTACGTATTACAGGATGGAGTATGGCATGAAAGCAAGCTACACAGTTGCTTACAAAAAAGAGGACAAAAACTCTCATTATACAACTTATGAATTTTTTATAGTAGACTAACAAAATTCACGTTGATTTATAAATTGAATTATTTTGTTTGAATTCATTTTTGAAAAAACGTTTTCTCCATGAGTTCAACTGCGGATCAGTTAGACTCGGGAGGTGGCATAACCGATTTGGTTTTTGATGAGAATCAACAGGAAAAGAGATCTTGGAGATTTTGCAATTCAAGAGTACCACGATCAGAAGTTGTTTATTTCACTCAAATTTTCATTATAGTTTTTCGTAATGCAGTATCTCTTATCAAGTTGGTATTTTTTCAATTGGATTGCGAGGAGTCAAGATTTTGATTTTCGCTCCTCTCTTGCACAGTCGGCTACGCTCTTCCAAACACAAAGCTATGAATAAAATTATTTCAACGAGCGATCGACTTTTTATGGCAGTGTCTGGTCCATCTTGCTGTGGAAAAACTAAACTGATTTTCAAAATGCTACTACAAAACACTTTTTCACCTAAATTCCAATCAATTTTTTATTTCTATCAGCATGAACAACCAAAATTTGAGTCCATAGAGAGAAAATTGAATATACAGTTTAAAAAATTTAAAAGCTTCGAAGTTGTCTCAGAGTTAGAAGACTGTCTTCTTGTTTTTGATGATTCATGTGAAGAAATTTTTAACGATAAAGAGTTTCCAAAACTTGCAACTGCAGGTCGCCACAAAAATTTAAGTGTTATTTACGTTAAGCAAAATTTGTTCCAACAAATCAAGTGGTCGAGAACAATCGACTTGAATACAACACACATCATTTTATTCAAATCACCACGTGATGTTCCCCAAATTGGTTTAATTGGTCGACAGCTCAACAACACACAATTTCTTAAAGAAAGTTACGAGCTAGCTACCAAACAGCCTTTTGGTCAATTATTAATTGATTTAGACCCAAAGACGTCGGACGTTTTACGATACTGCTCAAACATTGTGCCACCAGGACCATCAATTTTTTATTTACCGTCTGCAAAAGCCGTTATAACAAATCTAACAAATGGAACAGAGAGATCTATGTATGCTGCGGCAAATGCTTCAGTCAAGCGACAGCAACTTAAAAAAACTGATAAAGACAGCTTCTAAAAATTTAATTCAATTTCTCTGCGAGTGTGTTTTCAACGTAGTCAACGGTATTGTTGCGATTAATAAAAAACTAATCGAAACTCACAAAAAATCATTTCGAAAAATATTATCCAAACAAACAGGTTTGAAGGAAAAGAAAAGAATTCTTGGCAGAGAATCAGAACTGTTAAAAACGGTTGGTCTTTCGTGTTATTTATACTTGATGGAAACATAATGCATACAGAAGAGTTCATTTTAATTCCAAAACGAATGTTTCTAACAAAGCAACCCCAAAAGAGCGAAGTTATTGAAAACCCACAATATAAAAACAAATCTATTCAGTTATCACTTATGCAACGAAACAAGCTAAGGGAGGATTTAGGAAAAACGGATAGAGTGATCCAAACAGATCCAACAAATATTGAACGAGATGTAGATAAAGCAGATAGAGTGGTCCAAACAGATTCAACAAATTTTGACGAGGAAGAAAAAATGGAGGCTTCTAGTGATGACAGTGAAATGGATCCAATTGATACAAAAAAGCCAACAGTTGAATCATTTGAGTCAATAATGAAAAACATTAAATTAAAAGAAGCTCACAAAGTCAAACCTGCAGAAGTAGTACTTGATTTTATTCTCCAATCAAACCAAATCACTATTGGGGAAGAGAGCCAACTAATTTACATTGACAATAAACCCACGGATGTACAAGTTTCATCTTTTTTGTATGATTTACAACAACCAACCAAGAAAGATGATCAAAAGGCATATTCAAGAATCTTGCTAGTTCTTCAACTTGAGCCTGATCTCGTCTCAAACACTTACGCCAAGCAAATATTGGAAAGCTATGAGAGCGAACAAGAACTTTTCCCAACGCAACAAAGTCCGCAAACAAGACGCGGTACTTCAAAACGAACCTCAACAGAAAAAAGGAAAAACGAAACGACAAAGCAAAAAAAGGCCAATCAGAAAAAGTGGTCTCGTTTCGTGTTCTGAGAGAAAAACTTTAGAAAAACTGTACTCGAGAGGTCCTGCATCGTTTGG
Organism: Convolutriloba macropyga; assembly: GCF_964194025.1. Classification (NCBI taxonomy): domain Eukaryota; kingdom Metazoa; phylum Xenacoelomorpha; order Acoela; family Convolutidae; genus Convolutriloba; species Convolutriloba macropyga. Next base: position 32,093,000 of record NC_134470.1, read on the forward strand.
AAGCTCAAAGCGATTATAAAAACACAGCAAAATTCCATTAGCAATAATCAAGTCTTATTTAGATACCAAGCCGTCCTTCACAAAATACCGCTCGCATCGAATGCAATTTCCCAGACTTAAAATGATTGTGAAAGATATCAATGAAATTTGGTCATTGGATTTAGCATATGTTGACAACCTTGCAAAATACAATCGCGATGTTAAGTACCTTCTGGTAGCAGTTGATTGTCTGTCACGGTACCTTAGAGTAGAGCCAATGAAGACAAAATATGCAACAGAAGCAGCTAATGCATTAAAAAAAATGATCAAACATAAACAAACCGAGAAAGTATGGGTTGATGATGGAACAGAATTTCTCGGAGCTTTCAAAAGACTGTGCAACTCACGAGCAATTCATTTGTATAGCACTTTTAGTGAAAAAAGTCTGTTTTTGCCGAACGTAATATTCGTTCATTGAAAAATATTTTTCATAGGTACCTTGAAGAAAAATGGACATATTCCTACATTGACAAATTAGACGACTTTGTGAAAACAATAAATTCACGAGTTAACCGGATAACTAAGCTTGCACCAAACAAAGTTACAAAAAAAGACGTACCACGGCTTGTGTCCTTGAGCGCTGAAACAACTGTTTCTCAAAAACCTCGCTTCGTTGTTTGAGATTTTGTCAGAATTGTCAAAAAAGACAAAGCTTTCAGAAAGGGCTACGAACAATCGTTTACTGACAAAATTTTTGAGATAACAGACTTTCCAACATTATATCCGCCATCATATTCCCTCATTGATGCAAACAAAGAACAAATAGAAGGAAAATTTTATCAATCAGAATTGCAGCTTGTTCGTGTAGAGGAAAATGAGTAGAAATCGTTTTGACGATGAGTTCACTGTGCATGTTATTTCATCCGCTTCTATGCAAGTAATTGGGTCAAACACTCTGGCTTCTTTTCGCAATTTTTTCAATGATGAAATTCAACTCTCTGGTGATTGGAGGGTGGCTCTTAGTGAAATAACTTTTCCGACAAAAATTGAGCACGTCGTGGATGGATATTTAATAGCATACAGTCTTAAGGGACACGAAGACTCGCAAAAAATTTCGTCTGATGCTAGTTTCATTTCTCGGCCTTACAATGGAGAAAAACTGTCCTTCATGACTGGCAATTTTGACAATGTTAATCAGATTCTGGGTACTATCAAGCGAACAGTTGGATTACCCAATTTTTCGTTTCGAGAAATCAAGAGTACTGGAAAATACGAAATAATTTTTGGTAAATATGAAGGAATCACTTTTCCTAGTGAGGAAATACCTAGCATTGTGTGCTTTACTGGAATTCCAGATGGACGCGGTGTACACATTGGTTACAAAATGGATTCAGTTACATCAAATAGATTAATGAAGAGTGATGAGACAAAAGCATACTTTGGAGAATTTCCTGCTGATATTTGCGCGGGAAAGCACCTAATATTCATTTACACAAACATTATTGAGTATCAGTATGTGGGTGATGCAAAAGCTCCGTTATTGCGTGTCATTGATTCAAAACAACGTCTGAAAAACGGTAGCGTTTGTGAACTTGAACCAACACAACTAATTGTTTTTTCAAATTTAGACTATAAAAAACTGTTATCAAACACTATACAATCAATTTCGATTGAGCTTCGCACTGAGACAGGACAATTGGTTCCTTTTTCGGGAACAGGTAAAGATATTTTAACTTTACAATTCAAAAAGTTTTCTGACTAATATGGATTCCTAATATGCCAATCAGGTAACATGCCGCACTTCTCCGGACACTATAGACAAAGGGGAAGTGGATTTGGGGCTTTAGCAGCGAGAATTGGACGCGTTGCTTTACCATTGGCTCGACTTTTTATTTTACCGGCTGCAAAACGTATCGGGAGAGAGCTTTTAAAACAGGGTGTTCCCGAGCTTGTAGATGTAGTCTCAAAGAAAAAGTCACCAAAACAAGCCTTGAAAAACACAGTCTCAAACACTATTAAAAAACAAACAGGAGGATGAGCGCGACAACAATGACCAAGGAAACAAATTGGAAGCCGTTCAAATAAGTTAACAAAAAAGCTTAAAACCTCATTCATTTCTAAGTCAACAGCTCCAAAAAGAAGTCGATCAGATTTTTTTGCAAAAGTGAAAGATGATCGCTAATTTATTACCATCTGAGGTAACTCACAGTTCCCTCGATCTGGTCGAGAAACCATCCCTCTTAGTAACATTTGATGGAAGTTTTTGTCAAAAACTGGGCCTAGTGTATAGCCCCAATGGTCCAATGTTGGAATTTGAAGTTGTTGGCGATAGAAACAACTTCATTGATTTACAAAAAATATTCCTCGAAGTCAAATGTAAAAAGGTTCAGTCGTCCGAAGAAAATTTAAAATATGACGGTACAGCTGCTGCAGATGTGACTAAAACTGACGCTCCCTACTTTTGCAATAATGTGCTGCATTCACAGTTCTCTGACTGCACAGTGTCAGCCAACGGACTAAAAATATCGAATGCAAATGGAAATTATGCTCACAAAAGTTTTATTGAGACTGAGTTTTCACATAACAAAGACGCAAAAAACACTTGGTTAGCTTGTCAAGGCTACTCGTATGAAGAAAATCCGGAAGCCTCATCAACTACTGAAGTAAATAGAAGAAAAACTTTAGTCAGACAGTCAAACGGAAAGGCACGTTTTACGGAAAGGTTGCAGTCGACTTTTTCACATGTGACAGGCATCTAATGAGTGGTGTAACTCTTCGGATTGCTTTTCGAAGATCAATTGATGACTTTGTTATTATGTCAGATGATGCCGCTAAGCATTATAAAGTGAAAATTGTCGAAGCAAATTTGTATGTGCGCAAGATGACTTTGAACGATGACTTCGTGTGAGCCATTGAAATAACTTTGCTTACTAGCCCGGCTTCCTATCCGTACCTTGAAACCCTAACAAAAACATTTTTGGCTTCTACTGGTCATCACAGCTGGAAACAAGAAGACATATTTGCTAGGGAACCAATCCGAAGACTAGCTTTATGTCTGAACACAAACGAAGCTTTTCTCGGTAACAACAGACAAAATCCATTTCATTTCCGAAAATTTGATTTGGAACAGATTTATATCTATCGAAATGGATTGCCAGTCGCTGATAGTCCAATATCAACAAATGATGACAAACGTCTTTACTTCAGTAAAATATCAGACTTAGCCTATATTGAAAATGGTCATGGCATAAGTTTGACGGACTACCCAAACCATTTTATTATGATTTTTGACTTGACCAGTACTCAACAAGCTTCTCATGATTTTATTCATCCCGAGCTAACAAATTGCTCAATTTCGATCGAGCTGAAATTTTCGGCTGCCTTGCCCAACAATATTGAAATATTCATTATTGGCGAAAAAGCTAGCACAATTTTTGTAGATTCTGCGCGCCGGGTGTCAAAAAATCACATTTTAACCAATTAATGGATGAAGATGACATCAATGACCTAATTCAAAAATGTAGAAAACTGAAATACAAATTTTGTGGTGTATTCGCTGCCAATAACTTCCCCGAAAAATTCCCCAAAAAAAGTTTTCTCATCGTAAATGCTTCGCCCTCGAACAACCCTGGTACACACAGGCTTCTTCTATGTAATCGAAACAATTAAGTTACTTTGCAGACCCCTTGGGACAACCGATTATTGCCTATAGAGACTTATATCGCAGACTCTCTGACACTAATGCACAAATTTGTCAATTTCTCGAACATCAACCAATTCAGAGTCAAAACTCAGAACTGTGTGGACTTTTTTGTATTTATATTGCGCATGTTATTTTTATTGAAAGACAAATTGTAAATATTAATGATGTTCAATTGCTTTGCTTTGCACTTCATATGATGTTTTAATATCTGTTAAATAAATTTTTTTTCAAAATTTAATTTTTTCTTCAAATACAAGACGAACAAATAGTAACTCAGAATCAATATCTAATTTTCCATAACCACTCACAAATATGTCCATAACTTTACAAAAGGCACCAGAATGAGGACCACTTAAAATGTTTTCAATTCGTTTTAAAGTTTCTGTACAAATTTGATCAGTTTGAGTTTGTTCAAGGCCGGTTCCTGCTGAGATGGTATTGTGGATTGTTTTCTGTGTTGTAGTTTTCGTCGTTGTTGTCTTCGTCGTCGTCAACATCTTTGCTGTGTTTGAAATTGGAAGATGTTTGTGAACCGTTGCTGGGTCAACTTTTCTGCTGTTTTGTCATTGAAGTCAACGGCTAACTTCAATTTTGTAAATACTTCTCCATTCGTTTCCAGTTTTGAAGAATTTGAAAATAGGTGTTTGAAAGTTGTGAAAAGACAGGGGACAGCAAAAGATTCGTTTTGCTTTGTAGAGCCAATATCAGTTGAACTATCAATCAAAAATTGAAAGTGGTTAGTTGCTATTTGGCAAAACTCAGACTCAAAGTGAGGACAAACTGCATAATTAATCAAACTCGTAATGTCTGTTGGCTTCTGATCAACAATTTTGAATCCAAATTGTTTGTGAAATTGTTTGAAATAACTTGGAGAACGTTCATACATTGCTTCCACCATCCTTGCTCTCGAGCTTAGGCCTTTTATTTGGTGGCGGTTTTGTTGAACAGTCTTTTGCTGACTTTTCTTCTGATTCAAGTATCTTCTCTGCCGTATTGACCAAACTCCCGAATTCTTGCAGAGTTAACGAAATTCTCTGTTCAAACTCGTATTCTTCTGCTGCTTTTTTAAACAGTTTCAGAAACACATACGTTCCTGTCCTTTCAAGTTTTCAGGGTTGCCCTTATTAAACGCTGATCAGTTTCGGAAATATCAAAATAACAATCTCCAAATTCTGTATCTTTAGTGGAAGTGAAAAGCATAGTGTGCAACTTGTTTTTATCACTTTCAAGTATTCTAATGTGCAAAGATTCAAATTAATGGCGGCGGCAAGCTGGGATTAAACCAGTGCAGTCATTTTGGTCTAATTAAATCCACATGACATGTGAATACAGAGTCAAGTACGCCTATGGCGTACTTGACTCTGTCCCTTGCATTCACTTTGGATTGCATCATTAATTTCAGATATGACCTTAGATAAGGTTTCCCTACTGAAATGATCGGTGGTACCACAAAACAGATGTGACCCTAGCTGTGACGACCACAGATTGAATTTAGCGTGAACGTGCAGAAAATTCAAAACAGATGTTAAATGCAATTGAGACCAATGTAATTCAACTTGGTTATAACGTTATAACACATGAAAATTAAAAACAGATATGACCCTAGGTGTGACATGAATAAAAGCAAACGTTGAATTTAGTGGGAACGTACAGAAAATTCAAAACAGATGTTAACCTAGATAAGAAATGAGACCAATGTAATTCAACTTGGTTATAACGTTATAACACAAGAAAATTAAAAACAGATGTGACCCTAGGTATGACGTGAATAAACGTTGAATTTAGTGGGAATGTACAGAAGATTTAAAACAGATGTTAACCTAGATAAGAAATGCAATGCAAAGTTAACTTGGTTTCTACGTTATATTAAATAAAAACTAAAAACAAATGTGATCCTAGATAAGCGGTGTGTTAAAAACGCATTTTCACCACTAAAATTATTGCGTTCATTTCCTTTGGTTCTTAACAGTCAATCTCTATTTGAAACCTTTTGGCTCCTCTTGCTAAACATTTTCATTCTCTACTAGTGTTCTGTTATTTTTTTATTATTATAATGTCTGTTAAAATTCTTTTTGAATCTGTGTTTTCTCGCGAACGAACTCTTGTTTATCAGAAATTGTACGAAAACTTTGTCGTCTTGATTCAACAGAAAAAAATTGGCGATGTTTGGACAGTATACCAGCATTGTCTAATTCCAAAACTCTTCTTCAATGCAATTGCAGCTCTACCTAGCAAAACGGAGCCTTCTGAGAGCAGCATTATTACTTCGGCTGGGTTATTGCCTCCCAAAACTACACCTGCTTTCGAAAATCAGGATGTTGATACCTTGACAGACGAATTGCGGAGGATATTCTATCGCTACGATTGTGAGTGTGTTCCACTTTGTGAAAATCAACGCGGAGTTTATCGAGCATGCGACGAATTAGCAGATATGTGGGGACTCAAGTCTGCGCCCGATTCTCCGGCAAGTGAGTCAGTGACGCCTGCAGTGGACCCTAGTCCTACAGTTACACCGACTCCTAGCCCATCCGTGTTTGCGGAAATCAGTAAAAGTTATCAACGAAATTTTTCAGTTTGCAACGGAAACCAAGATTTCGACTTGAACATTCTATCCGAGACACGCTTTCATACACCACAGCAATCGAATTCAGCCTTATTTGAAACGCCGGAAAGCGGTGAAACACCGCAAGTTCGTGCGGCTCCTAAAAAACGAGGACCAGAAAGCAACCTGATGGAAATATTTGATATTTAAAACCAATAACCTAAACTATAAATATATGCGTGCTTTAGATTGCTCAATCATTGTGTATATGACATTCATTCAATTTTGTATCTGACATTCATTCAATTGTGTTGATTGGCTTTGTACAATTTTTGATATAGACTTAATTCACAATAAAGCTCTTCAAACTTTTCATAAGGAATTGAACAAGTTCAATCATGTCCCAAATGAACACAAATAAAAGCACTTAGAGGAAATTTAAATTGGTTGAGCAAGCTCATTCAAAAAAAGAGATTTCTACCGCTCTTTAGTTATTAGACTTGTCTATTTATTGTTTTAAGGTTTGTTCAAATCATATTTCATAAAAATGAAATTTTTTGAAATATTTCGAAAAAATGAAGTATTTTACGAAAACGATAACTATTAAGAGAAAGAACGACAACTAATCAGGAAACCAAAGAATACCTTTGCATCAATTAGGTTTGCAGTGAAAACCTCTTGTTTGGAGGAAAAGTTTGCAAAGAAACTTTGAATATTAAGGGCGAATCAAAAATTCAACAAAAAGTGGTTAACAACTGAAATTGTCATTCTGGTGTATTTTTTGGTAAAACAAGGAGTTTTTCCCAGCACTGACATTCTAGTGAGATTGGTCCAGTGTTTGTTCTTTTACTGTTTTCACTAAACAAAAGTTTAAAACTTTCAAATTTGTATTCTTTGCATAAATGTTTTTACCGTTTTTCTTGAACTCAAAAAAATTTTTTTTTGCTTTATATCAGCTGAAACTCTTGATCTTCGTTCACGGGAGTAACTTAGCGATGATGTCAATGAGTAGCATGCTATTGATCACATAACAGGTACCACCCTTCTATCAAAAACAACAATTTTTTCAACAATTTTTACAAAAATAACGAAATATTTTTTTGTAATGATCCGAAAGCAATGAAAAATTTATCTCAAATGAACGGAGATAGGCTCATACGATGGAAAATTGTCCCCGCTATCAAAGATCTCAGAAATTCCAGGTTAAAAAAGTTACTGCAACATGGTTTTTTTGCTTTTTTTCTTTTGTTATTATAGTTAATCCCTCTTAATCCCTAAAAGTGAAAAAATGCAATTTTTTAACATGAAGGAGACATTTTTACCCTTACTAAACAGAAGTTTTTCTGTAATAGGAACCTGTTAGAGAGCTGATGAAGTAACATACGTACAATGTTTTTCTTTATTCTTGGAGAAAAAGCCTAATCCCCTTAATCCTTTTGATCAAAATAATTGAAAAAATTTAAAAAAAGTGATGTTTTCTTTCAATTGTTTACACAAAAGTTACATATAGGAACACTCCATCATCAAAGAGGTCCCCCTATGCTTCTTAGTCATATTTGTCAACATATGAACCCCTGGTAAAGTCCTTTACTTAGAGGTCAAAGTCATTTGAAAAAACTCAGCTTTCGATGCAGTTTCAACTGATGTTTCCTAATAGCCTTGTTGACTCCAGGACTTGTTTTCTTTTATGATATACCTTGATATAGACCCTTAGTGTAAATACCTTTATATGCTCCTCAGCAAGCATGCTTCAGCGACATGAAACAAGAATTTTATCAATTTAGAAATTTTCAACTTTTACTAAAGTTATTCCTAATTGTATATTAAAATCATAAAAATGGAAGGTACATTCAATCTGCATGCTTTTTAAACCATTTTTGTTGGTTGTTTAACTTCTGTCTCTGCTTTGACTGAGTGATAGTCATTTTTAAGTTTGAATTTGATTTTTGGCGCGCTTTCAAGTTTACTTCAGTTTGATTGGCTAATTTCAAATTCAAATTTGCACGCGCAAACTTTCAAACTTTGCACAGCATAACAGTGAGCTAAAATTGAAATCAGCCATATTTGAGAATTCTTGCATTGATAAACCGTTTGTTCAAAATTATCTTGAAAATGCCAGAAAAGTGTAACATTTTTGACAACGTTTACAGCAACAAAAGTAACCGTGCTCGTCATGAACGCACTGTTCATGCTGACGAGAAAGGTATACCCGTATACCGCTGTTCAATTTGTCCAGTTACTTGCCGTCAATTATCTGAAATACAAAGTCACGTCTCTGACTGACATGGCAGATTTACAAACCTTTGTCATTATTGTAATCTTGCTTTCAACGACAAAAACTCGTTTAACGAACACATCAGAAAACAACACGTGTTACCTGTTCTTGACAACTCGAGAGTTGTCAATCCATTTGTGCATCAATAGGGACAACAACTACAACAGCAACAACAGCATCAACAACAACAACAACGAGGTACCCTCACAGAGTCAGCCTTTAGAAAGAGTCTCCAGTCTTATCGAATTGTAGATAGTAACAGCACCGTTGGCCTTCTCGATTTCATGACTGCTCAGTGAGATAAAATCAATGACATTATAGAACAAAAAACATTGAACGAAGGTCCACAAAAAATTCAATTCAGTGCGAAACTATCAATTCATAAAGAGGCGCGCGACAACGGAGAAGCATCGGATATTGATATCTACGCCAATTCTGAAATGACACCTGTTCATCATCGATTGTCTAACGAAACGTTTTTTCACATGGTGGAAAAGATGCTTACTGTCCTCTTCGTGTTCGCATCTAATGGAAGTGGTTGGATTCTTCAAAAAATTTTGTGGGTTGATTTAAAATTCGCTAAATTTTCGCCAATACGTGGTTCATTTTTTATTGAGCTGCCTCTCTGTCTTCGCAATCAACGGTATTTACTGAATATACGCCACCATGATGATTTCGAATGTTTCAACTACTGCTACACCGCATGGTACCACGAACTGCACGGAACAAACTTAGCTGACCCTTCCCGAGACATCAGAACACAATTAACTAACCCGGCTACATATAGGAAACCTGAGGCTACCAAACCCCGCGGTGAGTTTTCTCTGCCCACGGGCTTTCACGATATACATCAGTTCGAAATCATGAATGACGTGCAGGTCAACGTATTCCAAATTTCAAAAGGAGACCTCCTTCCTATGTACGTTTCTAATAACAGAAACATCAAACCAACGATGGATCTTCTACTCCTGTTTAACGAAGATGTACATCATTATGTTCTTATCAATAACCTCATTAAACTGGTATGCACTGTGAAAAAAAAAGTTCACAAACAGCTTGCGTCTGTGCAGGAACTGTTTTGCTTTTTCCCACTCCGAAGAGCAACATCAAGTTCACGATGATGCATGTCGAAACCATGCACCAGCAACAATAAAGATGCCTGGCGATGATAAAATTTTTTTCCGGTTCAAAAATTTTAAGGTTCGGTTTGCTCCATTTACTATTTACTTCGAATCTGAGTCGTTTCTAATGCCAATCTCATCTTGTCCAGCTAATCCGGACGCATCTTCAACTGAAGTTATCGAACAACACATACCCTCCGTCTTTGCTCTAACTTTGATTGAGAACGGTTTTTAAACACCAAAAGAATTCGTTATCGACAGCTCCGAAAGCTGCATGACAAATTTTATTAAAAAACTAAATGAGATTGCGCGAGAAGTATACTATGCAAAGAGACGTTTTCCGATATATTTGGGACAACAAGTACCAAATCGAAGTAGTACAGTTGAGTGTTGGATATGTGAAGAACCTTTCGGACCCAAAGATACAAAAGTTTTGGACCGTTGTCACCACCGCGGGGATTTCCTTGGTTTTGCTCTTGAAAAGTGCAACAGGATAAGATGCACAATCAATTTGACTCCCGTAATTGGTCACAACATTGCTAGATACGACCTTCACCACGTATGCTTGGCACTTCGAGAAATTGAGCCATCAACAACAATAAGCGTCATCCCATCTACAGATGAGAAGTACATATCGATGACGTTCGGTGTCCTAATCAAAACAGTCACGGGGAGAGATGGAAAAGTCAGAAAAATTTACGAATATTTACTTTTCATCGATTCTTTCAAGTTTTTAACTACACCCCTTGAAAAGTTAGTTGCAAACCTACCCGCTTCGGCTTTCGCAATTTTCGATTCAATGTTCGATAGCGATCAGTCAGTTGATGCTCTAAGTTCGATTAAAGAGAAAAGAATACGCCCCTATTCGTACATGACTGACCGTTCAAAGTTCGCAGAAACACAACTTCCTCCACTCGAAACGTGGAAAAACAGCTTAGACAATGCAAAATTGCAAATTACAGAGGAAAATTTACAAAAAGCAAAAACTGTTTTCGAGACTTTCCAATGTTGTAACCTTGAAGACTACCATAACTTATAACTCAAGTGCGATACACTTTTGCTTGCGTGCGTGTTTGAAGAACTTCGGAGACTGTGTTTGAACACCTATGGACTGGACTGTGCACATCACTACAGTGCCTCAAACCTCGCTGGTGATGCATTTCTCAAAATTTGCCCGCCCATTTTCAATTGTTGACAAATCGAGAAAATCTTGAAATTGTTGAGAATATGATTAGAGGAGGTTTCGCCTCAGTGTACGATGAACGTTACTTCAAGGCGAACAGCAAGTACATGGAGAATTACGACAGTGCGCTCGAGTCGACTTTTGGTTTCATGGTACATGCTAACAACTTGTATGGTGGCATCATGAAAACAGAACATCTACCCGTTGGAGACTTTTTGCTGTTGGAAGTCCAACTCGAGCAGGTATTCAATACACCAACCGATTCTCCCATAGGTTACATCCTTGAAGTAGATTTAACGTACCCACACAATATACGAGACTTCCATCGTCACTCCCTCTCGCGCCAACAAAGGAAATAGTACCCGATGAGTGGTTGAGCACTTACCAGAGAGAGTTGAAATTCAATGTCAACATGCCGCGGTCATCTGTTCCCAAGCTACTACAAACCGTTACGGACAAAAAGCGGTACACGCTCCATTACCGGAATCTTCAACTTTTTGTACAACTTGGTCTGATTGTTGAAAGAGTACATCGCGTGCTCCAATTTTCGCAAGAAAACTGGATGGAGCCATATATCAGACTAAACACGGAAAAAAGACAGACCGCGAGGAACAAATTCGAAGAATATTTGTTCAAACTGATGAACAATAGCGCTTATGGAAAAACCTGTGAGTCAAAAAAAAGGAGAGAGAAAATTACCTTAGCGCAGAATGCAGATCAAGTGCTCCAGAATGTCTCACGCTTTACCTTCAAGACGTTCAAAATATTCGGAGAGAATTTAGCTGCTATCATGCACGACCCAAAGAGAATCTATTGGGATAAGCCAACAATTGTTGGCGCGACAATTCTAGACTCAGCTAAATTTCAAATGTATGGGTTTCACTATAATATAATGAAGCCGCATTTTGATTGTCGCCTGCTATATTCTGATACAGACAGTCTGTTATATAAACTTCGATCTGACGATTTCTACAAGGAATTAGCAGCAAAACCCAATATTTTGTCGGAGTTTGATTTTTTTTTAAATTACCCTAAGGAGCATCAACTCTTCAACAACAACAACAAACTCGTCGTTCTCAAATACAAAGATGACTTCGCCGGAAAAATCATCGACGAGTTTGTTTCGCTGAAGCCGAAGTAATATTCCATAACTTCAACAGGTAAAACAGGTTTATGTTCATTTATAATTTTGGTCTTATTATGGTTAGTCATTATCACACATACATCACACTAAACTTTAAGAGAAGCAAGCAAGCATTTCTTTGAAAAACTTTCTGAGGACAAATTGATAAACTTTTTCTTATTTTTTTTTGTACTTAGATTCCCGAAAAATCTCTGCAAAAGGTGTTACCAGAGCTGCCAGGGAACAATGAACGCACCAGAAATACAGAGACGCTTTGTTCCTCTCATCCACACTAGGAACACCGAAAAACAGAATTGTGTCAAACCGTCACGTTCTACAGACTGTTTCAATTAATAAACTGTCCCTGAGTCCCTTTGATGACAAACGTTTCATTCTTGAGGGCGGTATAAAAACTTTGCCGTACGGTTATGCCGACGCAATTGAAGCCACTGATCTTGATAGTGATCCAGAGTGGGATGCACCGACGCAAGATGAAATCGAGGATCTGTTTAGGGAAGAATGGGAAACCGATAATGAGTCCGACAGCACGCTCCCTGCTTCTACTGAAAGTTGGCAGCCACCCGATCCTGCCCTTGAAAGTTGGGAGCCACCTGATCCCGGATTCAACAGAATAATAAACAAAAAGGACTTGGATAGTGAAGATAATGTCGATTTCGAGGCAGTAATCGACGAAGAATCTCCAATCAATTGTCCATTCATAGATTATAAAGCTGTTGAATCTGAGGACGGAGGAGAAATAACCGATTCGGAGGAGGAAGAAGCAATACCACCGCGTAAAAGGGGGCGACGCACATAAAAACAGCAATTTTTAGCCTTATTTTTACGTCTGTAACTGTTAAGATTGTGTTTTATGACTTATATTTCAATTAAAACTGTTTAACCTACTCTATTATATCCCCATTTGTATATATTTTCCCTATAATAATTCAAAAGATTTAAATATTTGCATTTTTTCCTTCATTTTGTGCTAATTTTGTTGTAATTTTTCGTTAAAAATGGCTCAATTTTTGTTCAAAACCCATTTAAAAACTCTAACCTACCCGTGCTTAACATTGGTTTCAGTAACAACGCGTTTTATCGTGATTTGTAACCTTTCGATTGTACAGATTTTGTGTTCAGTTTTGGTTCAATTTCTCAACCCAAGTTTGTTTTGTTTAGCTAAATTTCAATTGCTAGATTTGAGCAAATTGCGTGGTTTGGTTCTACAGTAAATTCACAGTTTATATCCAGTCTTTCTGATAAGTCTAAATATTTCACTCTTTGATAAGAATAAATAATTCCCTCAAAGGAGGGGGGAAATGTTTGGATAATAATTCGGCATAAACTGAATAATTCTTTCAAAAGCGGGAAATGGAGGGGGAATAGGTTTGGATAATAATTCGGCGGGAGGGAGCTGTCCCTGCATGTAAAAGGTTGAGTTTCCTATCCCATGCAAAAGGTTGGGTTGTCATAGCGCTTGTATCGGGTTGGGTTGTCCTTCCCAATGCAAAAGGTAGGGTTGTCCTCAGGACAACCCTATCTCTTACATGGGATGACAACCCCCCTCGATCTTCCATGCTGTAAATGTTACTACTAATATCGCTTACGGAATTTTTTTTAGTCTGCACGGATGCTAGGCGAATGTTCGCCAGCTTTGCCATATATAGTTCAAGCGTATGTGTCCTCCAATAATGATGTTGTTGAAGTTATATTTCATAAAGCACAGAACGCCAATGAGTCAGAAAGTGACTATTTATGAACTTTCTCAAACTGGAAAACTTTCTGATAGTTCTTGAAGCAGAGAAGGCCAATGACTCAGAAAGATTCTAATTTAACTTTCTTCAAACTTGAATAAAGGTGAACTTTAAAAACTTATCGGCATTAGTAAAAATGACAGGCCAGTGTGATTTTTTTGTAATTTTATCTATTGTATATGGTTACTAGCAAATATTTTATTAGTTTTGTGTTATTAACATTTCAGTTTAATAGAGCTAGTGAAATTTCCTTTCTGCTTTAATTGGCATGATACTTTAGTGTATAATTTCCGTTATACCTCTGAAATATTTTTTTTCAGAAATTTTATGTAATATCTTTGAATTCCTCTGCTCGAATTTATTTCCTCTTCCCGGGAAATGTGATACACCATATTGTGTCTTATAATTTGGGGCCACAAATATGTTTTAATTTTTTATTTTTCAATTTACAACAAAATGCTACTTAAGGTGTCTTTTTATTTAACCTCTACCGCGCCGAACGAACGAAACGACACAACTGCTCATAATTGCCTCGCAAAGTTTATTTTCTGTTCATACTTTATCACCTGATCATTCTCTAAATCTAACTCCACCATAGTAACAGATGTTTCTTTGCTTAGCATTTCGTAGATTCAGTAAGTACAAATTATTCGAGATCTCTGAATCGGACCGCGGTTGTCCAACATTAAACTTGAAGTTTCTCTGGAGAAGTGATGGCCCGTTATTCCAGCAATTGTGTGAGAGATGATTGCATCTCATCATTCATGCGCGCTGAAAACGGCACCCAAAAAGATTTTCTTTCGTTCCTTGACTCAACCAGGAGTATGCAAACAAACAATTAGAAGTGTTTACAAATGTCGAATACAGCAAACTGGATTTGCCTTTCTTTGGCGAAGTGTAGGACATAGCGAAAATCGTGATTTTCATCCATATGAAAACAATTTATTTCGCGTGTGTGTGTGTGTTCTGATCTTGTTCTTAAGCCAATTACTATCTCAAAAATCCAGGATTAATTTGAAAAAAGTATTTAAGGGAAAAATGGACACAAGATCTTCAGAGCACAAAGTCACATTTTGCTTTAACCAGATCTATTATAATCTTTGCAGTGCTATTGCTCTCTGTACGCGTGGGTTTTACTAAGACATATTTTCCGGAACTTTAAAAAAATCTTAGAGTAAAAGAATTTGCTGTCTGTTACATTGAATAATTTGTTATCAAAATCCTTGTTCGCAATTATGACGTGTTTGTTTACCGTTCTGGGGCAATTAATTGACATTCGCATTAGGGACTGAATTAGAAATATCTATCTCTGGTGAAAATAGAAAGCACCTATCTCTTAGAGTTCGCATATAATACAACATTTTGCCAATTTTTGACGAAACATTAACACGAAAAACAATACTGTCAGAAAAACTTGAATGATTTTCATTGTAAAACTGTAATTTAGACACATTTGTGACAACTATTTAGGCTGAGAACTGTTTTCTAATCTTTTTGGTAGTCGGTCTACTTCTCCTTGTCTTTTTGACAACTAATTGTAATATTTTTTAATAGTTTCTAATAGACAACTAATAGTTTCTATCATCTAAACGAAAAATGGTTTTATAGGAAAAGAAACATTGTGGCGCTCGCGCGATATGCAATTTTGATTATCGTATTTTTTTGAATCTCAAATGATTTCAATGTTTCAATATCAAACCAAAAAAAATGAAACACTTGACTTATTTTTCAATGCTTTTCCAGACAACGCACAAAAATGAAATATCATGAACTAGTAGGATCGGAATTCGTGCCATTCGTTAAAATTTTTTTAAAATTTAATACAGCAATCAATTTTCTTTTCTCAGCATAATAATATGCATATGAATATTATTATGCTGAAAAAAGAAAATTGATTGCTGTTTTAAGTTCAAAAAAAGTTGAACTGATATGGCACAAATTCGGATTCATCTGGTTGATGATATGTCAATTTTGCTGTTAGATGTAATGCATATGCTTCAAAATAGTATTATTTAAATATGTGACGGAATAATAAGATACCCTTTATTTCTCCCCAGGCCTAGTTGCAGGCATATGAAAAAACAATGCGCAACCAAAAAGTTTTTATGAAAAGACCATACTTGACTCAATTCAGCTATGAACAGACGTTATCTGGACTTTAAGTTATGCTTGACTTCAGTTCGAACCATATTTCTCTCAAAAGATTTTAACTGGATCCCAAATTTTCTCAACGACAAGCTCAACCCAATTTTGTACAAAAAACTTAAGCTCAACCCAAACTTCGGGCTGGACTTAAGCTTGACCCAATCTTTGCAAAAAGACTTTAACTGGACTCAATTTTTTTTCATGGTCTAGCTAAAGTCTTTTCATAACCAATTACAGTGTAGCAAGACCTTTTCATAGATCCACTATTTGTCTTTTCATAACCAACAAAATGGAATTAAGGTCTTCTTATGGGTCCATCAATAGTGTTTTCATACGTCTGCTTTCTGGCCTCTAATGTTTTTACGTGCAATTTTTTTGTTCATTATTGCTTATAATGTAGTCAGGTCAGCACGCATGCTACTTCATTTTTTTTACGATTTTCCCAAACAACAAAACCCTGAAGAACTTGCATTGTTTTGAAAAAAAAATAGTTCTTAATTTTGGAAGGGAACACAAATTTAATAACGCCACATTTTTGTCATGGTTAATGGGAACAGGACAGTTACACAAAGGGTACCTGGTTTCATTCAATCAAGTATTGTGGTAATATACTCCAGCTGCCACAATGCTTATCTTGAAAGTTGACAAATATTTTAAGACTTTTGGCACTTGACTCGACTTTGTTTTATGAGAAGACTAATGATGAACCCATGACAAGATTTTGCTCTACTCTAATTGGTTATGAAAAAACTCCAGCTGGACCCAAGAAAATGTCTTAGCTGACACATTAACTAGTTGCTCGACCGTGTAATTATAGTCAATATTGCCACCCCCTACTCGACTTTTGAAGTCTTTCCATTAGTCGAGGTCTAGACCTGGTCTTATTACAGATTTGGTATTTTTGACAAATGGAAAAAAATTGGAAATCAAATGCTCAGTTTCATCAATGGAGGCAGAAGAAAAATTGCAGATTTCATATATCTATCATCCTGGTTGTGACAGGAAAATGAAAAAGGGAGAAAAATAATCTCAAAAATAATTCTTCCATTTCTTTAAAACCAATTTTTGCTAATTACGTCAAGTCTAACCGGTTTTGAGATTCAGCAGCAGAGTTTATAATTTGATATTAATTGAAATCTTTAGCATTCGCTATCGTATAGATGAGAAAGTTATACGGGACAAGTTTGCATCTTAGTTGTGCGAAAATACAAACAAATACGTATCCTTCAAGTTCTGAAACATCAATTTCTTGGATGTACTAAGCTTCATTGTGGGTGCAACATCACTTGACCCTTACTTAATGTAATTAGAATTGGCTAAACTGATAGATGTCTTCTTAATAGTGGTGTGATTCAGCTTGTAAACTTGACTGTGGTTTTTAACCTTCAAATGATGCTCATTTACAGCAAATTAAAAAATCACAAATTACAGAAAAATGTCCTGTCTACATGAAACTAATTAGATCGTGACAGGAGTAAAACCACTTGTTAAGACATTTAGGGATTTAGCGAAACCGCACACAATTATGAATACTTGAAATGTTATTGCAAAAAAATGGGGAATCAAAGCGGAACTTCTTGCACTGGCACAACAAAAGAGATACTGTTTTGAATTTGGAGTCAATGAAAAAATTGATGGAGTTCTCTAACAATTCAGGGTGTGTAGATCTCAGCACACGAAATCAGCAAACGACATCAGCATTTTTCTACACAAATCAACAAAGGCAAAAATTTATAAAATAAGGAAACAGATAAATACCTAGATAGAAACATCTGCTCCGAAATGACTGTTGGTGCTTCAATTATTATCATTGGAGAGGCTGAAAAAAGATGACATTGATTTCTTTCGCAGATCAATTATCAACAAATATTTGTGAGAAAAACGATTTGAGTTAAAACTACCCAGTATTGCCCACTCTCAATGTGTAAAGATATGCCAACAGCAACCATCAGTTCCCAAATCGCTATTGAGAGCTTTATAAAACGTGAACCCAGAAGAAGATCGGTTGGTTAGAGGAGGGGTATTGTTGTCGCATTGTCAAACCTTTTTTTGAAATTGTGAAGCTCTGGAACGTATGGCCACTTTTGTCATTACCGAGACTCTCGATCAGTTCTTTGTTATCATGACATTGATTATGGGCAACGGGAAGCTAATAATTAGAGTTTGAATGGTGGTATCACATCAGAAATAATATTCTGCCAAAAAAAACATTTTAAAAAATGACTAATATAATTTTCTTCTCGTTTTGGAATCAAACTGTTGCAGCTGATAGAAGTAACTCATTATCTGAACATGTTCAATGTGACCGCAGGGTTACAAAACACCTAAAAGCACAGTTAACTCCCGGACTGGGCACCAAGGGGTTCCCACCAATGAACCATAGCATTTCAATTTAAGGTAGTCCTGATCCTGTATATCTCAAAAATAACTTTCAATTTATGATGCCCATGATAACAACATTATATTATCGGTATGTTTGTAGTCTGAACATGATAAGTATTACGCTGCATTTGCTATTGCCAGTATGAGTAGCATTTAACAGTATGTCAAGTACGATCCAATTGTGCACGTGAAATTTTCGAATAACTCACATGTTCAGGAACAAACATTCATTAAACCGCATTTAGCGTTTTCTCTGCGAGTGTGCATTGACTGAAAAAACAATATTAATTGTTTTGGGGGTGAACTGGACACAAGGGGTTAACTGGACAAAGGGGTGAACTGGACAAAGGGGGTGAAATGAAGAACCCCCGCTGAAGCAAACTCCAACAGTTAAACAATACGAGAAATTTATTGCTACTACTATTTTCTTTAAAAGTACGATCAGTCTGCAATACAGCATTGGATATACGCAAATGTACAACCTCACATCGCCGACCAGTTTGCCATTATCGCGCCAGTTCTGAAACATCTGCGAGTCGTTTCAGGGAACCAAACAGCCGGAGGTCCACCTTTGTTCAGTCCGCCACAGAGATGAATGATGGAGGGCGGATGAGGGAGGGAGATTGACAGTTGCAAAAGAAAATAAAACCAATTTCACGTTGTGTCTGATTTTAGGACACAGGTGGAAGCCCCAAGTTTAATAGCATTCATCTGATTGTTTAAAAGTAGGTTATATCTACTCCAAAGACTTTCCGAGTCCTCGCCTTCCCATTATAGCCCCGTTCTTATCGGCCATACAACGTATCCTCTTTCAAACTATCATAAGCATATTATTTGGTGACCATTATTCACCGGTTTATAATGAGAAATCCCACCCTTCCACAATTGGAAGGTTTCGAGGGTGACCAAAGTCGGAAGACCGCTTAATTGTTTTACAGTGTTTAAAATGGAAATTAAACTTCTGAACTCACCTTGTTATGTTTGCACTAATAGTTAATGTTTTGGTTCCAATTTGTCACAATATTTCTCAACCAATTTTCAAAACAGTGAGGTTTGGCAAAAACAAGTGGAGATTTCAAGAATAAGCATGAAAACAATTATTACTGATGAAAGTACAACGACTGATTATTTCGACATTCAAATTTTAAAATTCTGGAAACTTCTACAAAACGAATTTTTTTTTCACTAATTTGTACAATATTTGCTTGATTCATGGAAACAGGGGGTTGTAGCAAAAATTATGCAACGCAATTGATTGTATGGGTATCAAATTATAGTTCGAAGCAATCAAATGGAAAATCCGCGTCTTAGCTGGAAAAGATTCTTTTCCGACAACTAATAAGTGCCTCAAGGGATACATAAACTGTAGAGCTTGATAAAGCAAAAATAAACGGGGCAAATATTTAATTGTTTGATTTTTCATTCCTATGCAAGGTATGAGGTAAAAAAATATGCAAAATTGAGAGTATTTGAACTTTCTAACAAATGTTTTTGCCATTGTTGCAAAAATTGGAGGAAAATAGATGGATACTGACTCGCTAATGTATATGTAACTGGCTAATGAAAATATCTATGGATGCATTCAGTTTGGATCGATTGCATTCGAAATGCAATTGGATTGCTGTGGGAAGAAATGACTGCTAAAAAATTTTCAGATGAATTCCAAAACCAGTTTTTTTCCAAGAATGTTTTGTTCTGGACACATCAAACACGCAAAGTGTAATGCTGGTCTATTCCAAAAGGATTTCACATGCACGGAACTGTTATTACTATGTAGTAGACTAGGGCTTTTAATTACTTTAGTTAAAGAAGGAGGCGCGATAATGTGTGTTTGCACACAAAGTTCCGACCCTGCTCATCCGATTTTTTGGCATAAGTGTCTACCAAATGAAGAACAGATAGAAAACCCCAAAAATTTAAGTATTTTTCAGAAAAAAATGTGAATGAACAAAAGATCTCCTCCAACGCAAAACGCAAAAAACCCAGTGCAGTAAAAATCCGCATTAGATTGATGAGATCAGCTATTATTAAGAAAGCAAGTCAAGACGAACAACAAAATCAAACAACAATAACAACAAACATTCATTACATCCAAAACTTTATTTCCATTATAAAAAAATTATTAACAAGGTCAAAAGAGCGTCAGATAAAACTGAAACAGAACAAAATAACTTGTAATTTACTAGAAAAGATATGGAACCACTCCATAATAAGGCTCAGTAATATATAGACAAAAAAGAACAAAAAACAGCAAGCAGCAAAATTAAAAAAAAATTGGCTTATATTTTCAAAAACAATTATTTTAAAGTTATGAAAAACATAAGGTAGCAATTGAAAACATCCGACATGTTTATGATCACAAACTCCTCTATAGGGCATTAGGACCTGTCATTATTCAAATTGTTATTCGGTTACATAAAGGACAACAAACAGAGACAAGAATGAAAAACACAATTAAAACTGGCGAGAAAACACTGTCGAAGCCGTAAAGCCATATTTTGCCTCATGTTCAATTGAGCAATCCACGAACGCCAATAATGTGATATGTGACCTCTCATTAGTTAGAATTGGTAACAAGGAGACTAAAAAGGAGAGAAAAGGGCAAAATTAGGTAATACTATTCTATTTTTCGAAAACAATTAAGATCAAAGTCATAAAACTCATTAGCGAGAAAATGGAGTAAATAAAAAGGTTTTTTATTTGTCCAATGGAAGCGCGTGTGACCTGTTATTGTTCAGAATATTTCTTTGTTTTACATAAAGAACGTCAAATTTAGACAAAAATCAAATATTAATTTACTTTTTTTGCGAAAAAAGTAAAAAAAGAAAAAAAAGCGAAAATTCATAACAAATTCTATAGAAACAATAGATTTTGAACACTTACACCTTCCTTTGACAAAAACATTGTCATATCTGACCTGTAATCAACAAGACTAAATAACAAATAGACAAAAGTACAAAAATACGAAACAAAATTGATTTTTTTTTTAACTTTTGAGAACAATTGTTTTCATGGTCATGAAAGCCATAAGCTATCATTCCACATCACAATACAGGCTCGTTTATTCCTCCATAAACAACCATTGAGATTGTTCATTCTCCAGGAAATTTCATACGACAAAAAGACAACGTGAAAACGATAGTTAAAGACAAATGAAAAAAACTTCTAGCAGAAAGGGGTATCGAAGCTGTTAAAATCATAATCTATGCCTCTAAAAACTTTAATATATTTCATTATTCGGTATTTTGAACGATATTATTTTTAAAATGTAAGCAACTGTCATTAATAAAATATTGTGAGAAAACGAGAAAAAAAAATACGTGAAAAATGGGCCAAGGCCTAAAATTCAAAAGAAATTGTGGAATCTAGTAGTATCCAAGCCAGAATACCATAAATTAAATCATACAACCACAAAATAGATTAAATTTTAATTCAGTGGAAAGAAAAAGAAGA
The DNA here is from genome assembly GCF_964194025.1 of Convolutriloba macropyga. Classification (NCBI taxonomy): domain Eukaryota; kingdom Metazoa; phylum Xenacoelomorpha; order Acoela; family Convolutidae; genus Convolutriloba; species Convolutriloba macropyga. Next base: position 32,114,660 of record NC_134470.1, read on the forward strand.
AAAAGCCTCCTTCCTTTGCTGACACTAAACTACAAGTTGAGGCAATTAAGAGAAAAATAGTGGCAAAGTTCAATAAGCCATTGTTTACTTATAAACCAAACGTTTTTAAAAGTCAAAACGACCATAATCTTGCGAGTAAAGAAAATAGATATATTTATTTGCAACTGCTTGGGAAGCCAGTTGGACTTATCAACAGTGGGCTCTGATTTGAATTGTTCTTTCTTTAATTAACATTAAAAACAGCCCATTTTTTTTAAAAAGAGACCGACTGATTACAATCCGAATTATTTTTTGTCACAGTCCAAGATTGGACCAAAACCAGTCTCGCTATTGCTGTTGTTTGTCCATTAAGAACACTCAATTGTTTCGAATGTTATAGATCAAGATCAGTTAAAATATCAAAAATAAACGCTGCGTTTTTGACAATCATAGAGTAAAGTTAGCAAAAAAGAGACAAAACTTTAATTCCAGACTACTCTCAATGGAAGTGGACGTAGCTCCCATTTTGGTTTACAAATTTTGTTTTAGTTGTTTTTTGTTGCGTACTTCCGGAAAACTTAATCAGAGTGGACTAAAGAATTTGATTTCGGGCAATTTTTGATGAAAAAGGCTGAATTATGAAAAGTTTAGCCAAAATTTTAGCCAATAGAATTAATCAAAAAAGTCAAAAATACTTTTTCTCTTTAAAAATAAAATTCACAGTACTTTTGCTATTAATTTTTACATATTTAAGCAAAATTGACGAAATTTCAGGCAAAAATTACGAAAAAAGTGAATAAATTTAACGCAAATCGGTCTAATAATCACAAAATATTAAACCACGATAGCTCGTTCTAGAAAACGAAATAAAAAAGTCTTTTTAATTCCATTTTCTACGCAGGACGGGTTTTTTTACTGATACCACTCAAAACTCTCTACGATGAAAATATCGGTCGGTCAAAATTGTCTGAACAAAATACCCATTTGAGTATATAGATCCCCCCCCTAAAAAGGGGTCGGAACAATTATCAGTTTAGCTTTGAAGGCCTGTTTTGGGAGAGGTTTACGGTTGACCGATAGTGACGAAAAGAATAGTTCACCATCGACACAGTTAATTTCAACCAGAAGATTCGAAACTTTGAATCAGACAATTTTTACATACGAATAAATATTTAAGGGTCTTTAAAATTTCTACCCAAATTAAAAGCAGAAATTAATAGAGTTTACGCAATGGTATTCCATCTTTAATTTTTTATACGTGTCTATTAGAATGTGCATAGAATGTTTTAATCCAAATTTAATCTGTAAATAAAATCTAATAATTTTTTTTCTTACAAATTGCAGGATCTATGTTCATAAGTAAACATGTTTGACCGTTTATCACTCAGTTCGTTTCTCATACACAACGTTAAGATTAAATTTATTTGAATGAAAATAACAGTAGCAAACCAAAGAACTACATTCAATCAAATCAAATAAAAATTTCATGAAAACAGCAGTGGACCTCGTGAAATCTTTGGCTCAAAGCGAAGGCTAGATCTTTGTTTACTAAATGCCGTATTTCAAATTGTAGCTCGACTCAATTTTTTACAAAGGTTTTTAGCTCAACCTAAAACAAGGGCTGGACTTCAAACGTGGGGAATTAAACGTTCTACAGATTTTTAATTATTATGTTATCAGCACCTCAAATTGTTAGGATCTGAGGTTTTTTTAAATGAGCCACTGTTCGATTATCCCTTCCTTTCATTTTTCATTGCACTGCTAACATTATGATGCCATCCACTCAATTCAGTTCTCTAGTCCATGAGGCTGGGAGTCCCAAATTAGTTAATAAGATTGACAGGGCTTGAGTTGATGAGACAATTGGTTCTCTTTTGAGCCCTATACTAGGCCAAAAGAGGTGTAGTCCTTGACTTTTAATGCAAAACCTTTCCATTTTTTCTTAGTGTGTAAATTGTCCAGTCAAAATCATCTATTCTCATAATTGCAGGATAATACCGCTTCCTTGCAGACTTTTAGAGAGCAAACATTACGAAAAATATTGGACCACTGCACAAAGTTAGGATCTTCGTAAAAAATTGTCTCTCTCAAGCTCGACATACAAGCAGAAAAATATAACAGAATTTGCCCAATTTAATGAGCCAGCAAGTCAAATGGATTGATCCTTAATGATCCTTATCTTCATAGTACAGCGTTGCGAGTAGTATCATGCGAAAACCCGTCACACCTTGAACAAAAATTATAGAATTTTCGTTGTTTTACAATTAAAGAGAGAGTAAAATTATTGAGGAGATTGATGCAATTGTTTTTTGATTTTTTTTAATCATCTAAATTTAAGTCTCTCAAATTTTAACCATTATATTTCTTTTCCCACTCCAAATTGCCGGAAGTAGAAACCAGAAAAATGATAACGCAATCTTTGTTAACTCATGGAGCTGCTATATTTTCTTTGTTTTCCTCGGACAGGGCTCTCGAAACAAACATTCACCGGCTTTTTCTGAATTAATTCAATAATTATCTAAAAGGTATAGCTTATTTCGATATTAGGTTTTTCTTTTACCAATTCAGGCATTAGGTTCAAATTTGGTACAATCAAGTGTTTTTTTAGATGCTCAGTGATTGATAGGCTACTTTCGATTTTATCGCGGATTGCTGCATTCAAAACGGATTCGGATTATACTTTGGACAAAATATATTTTTTTAGACAAAATGTTTTATAGGACTACAAACATAACATGAAACAAAAGCAATAATTGAAAATTTGTCTAAATTGCACGAAAAATTTTGAAGACATTAGAAACCAAATTTTTTTTTATTACTGAAAAAATAATGTATGTTCGATTACTCCACCCTTAAACGCATATTTGGCGGGTCATTAACGAGATAATATGGCGCGAGCAAAAAAAACAGGCAATTATCTAAAAGTATTAAGTTTTTAATTAAGGGGCGCAAAATCAAAGTAATAAAATCCACAGTTATACGTGCAAATTGCTAGGAAACAATTTTTGTTAGTGCGAATCAGCGAATAGATTTGTCATTGCCTACTTTAAGATACAAGTTTACAGAAAAGAAAAAAAACGCAAGGATAATATTCAGAAAGTCACTAATTTTTTTTTCAAACAAGCATTCAATGTGATAAGAGCCGTATATCTAATTATAAAAATAATAATTCTTCTTATAATTCGACATACGGCACATTGAACGTTTGTTTGAAAAAAAATATCGGTGATTTTCTGAACATTATCCTTTCATTGATTTTCTTATCTATAGACTTGTAGCTTAATGTAGGCAATCACAGGTCTAATAGCTGATTCAGATTAACAAAAATTGTTTCTTAGCAATATTCCCGAATAACTGTGGTTTTAATTACTTTGATTATGCGCACCTTATTTAAAAAATTTATTACTTTTAGATAATTGCCTGTTTTTTACACTCGCGCCCTATTATAACGTCAATGACCCGCCATATATCCGTTGAAGGGAGGACAAATTGAACATATATAATGCTTTCTTTAATAAAAAATATTTTGGCTTCAATGTGTTCAAAATTTGTCCTGCAATTTAGACGAATTTTCAAATTTTGCTTTTATTTCATATTTTTGTAGTCCTATAAAATTTTTAATTCAATGACAAGTCTCGTTTGTTTGCTACATAGTTATCTTTTATATTACTTAATATTTAAAGTAGATGGCTCAAGGTTCAATTGCTTTTAATATTTTTTTGTTTTCAAAAATATCAAAGTAATTTTTGTCAACTTGCAAGAGGTTCATTCACAGTAGTTCCTATCTTCTTTCTTCTCATGCAATATTTATTATCAACTGGTTTTGTGCTTTAACTGACGCATGTAAAATTTTGACATTGAGTTTTTTATTAAACAAATTTTTGACGTTTTGATAATTGTCAATAATTCTGATATCTATTTTTTTTTGTCTTATCACATTGCACCCCTTAAAAACGGCCCTATAAATGTTTATGAAGGCCCAATTGCACAAAAATTGGCCTTAAAATCGGCCCGCTAAATCGGCCCTATAATTGTTTATTAAGGCCCAATTGCACATAAATAAGCTTCATTTCTGCACGAAAGAAAACAAGTGGTAAAAGTGAATGGAAAAGCTTCACAATATAGAGAAGTGTCGTATGGAGTACAGCAGGGTTCCATCCTTGGACCGCTGCTGTTCATTCTTTATATAAATGACATTTCATGTAAAAATGAAAACAGTACAGATTATCTTTTTGCTGACGATACAGCTATAAACACCAGTGGAACTCCAAAAACAATAGATAGCAAGCATCAATTGGCTTTGAACAATGTTACACACTGGCTAGAGCAAAATAGGCTTACACTGAATATCAATAAAAACAAAGGCACTGTCTTTCAGACAAAAGAAAGCCAGTGAAGACGACTTTTCATTTCACGCGGAAAAAATAGAAAATGTGAAGAGCTTCAAGTCTTTAGGCATCATTCCAGATCACCGCTTAAGTTTTGCGGAACACAGCAATATTATCCAGAAAAAACTGAATTAGTTCACTGCTATGTTTTATCGTCTGAGAAAATTCCTAAAAGTACCGTCATATGATAAGAGTCTATAAGACATATGTACAGCCAATCATACAGTACAGAGTCCTAGCTTATGGGTCGACGACAAAAAGTATTCTACAGCCTATTGATAACAAAGTAAACAAGTTGCTGAGAATAATCTTTTTAAAGAATTTGATTCAACTACAGAAATACGCGAAGAGAACAACATCTACAGCACACAAGAACTTCAAATTTATGAACTGCTAAAATTAATGATAAAAATGATGCGAAAAGAATGCAATGTCGAACAACTGCAAAATGCAATAGAAAAAAAGAGCTGATTAAAATTGATGGGATGAAAAAACGAAAAAACATCTTAAAGTTAGTTACCCTAAACTAAGTAACTGCTCAATTTCAGTAAAGTTGAGAAAACTATGCAATTGCTTGCTAGGGTTGGATCCTACTTTTTTTAAATGCCTAAGAAAAATGACAGAAAAACAGGCTACAATTGTTGCTACAATTAACCTTAATACTTTGTTATTGGTTCTTTAGACATAAAAAATATATTTTTGGCTGATTGAAGCCATTCGATATTTGTAAGCGGTATACTGCCGTTTAACTCCTAGAATTGTGTTTTGGTTTTATTTGAAACTTTTTTAGACACACGGTAATTCCTTTTTCCTGGATTAATCCCAACAAACTCTTTTGTTTATCTCCTGAAAACGATCCATAGGGGTCAATGGTGTCCTTTTGGAGCGCATGTCACATCTGAAAATAAATAGATTACGTAAATGCCCTTTTGTGTTATGCGTAATCCGTAAACAATTTATTTTTATTATTATTAAAAATTTTGTTTATTTAATAACTTGCTGTTTTAGTGGCTTGAACGCGTTTTTATAAACGTTTAGGGAATAATTAGTATTATGGATTGTTCTCACCTTTGATTGGTCCCAGTAATTTCCAACGTAGTTATTTGTGGATCTAGTAAATATGTTTTTGGTTGAAAGCTGATGCTTGTTATGACTTTTGAAGTTATTGGCTCTGCAATAAATCAATGTATTGATGAAATTTTACCCGTTTTGTTCTTCTTTGTGTGTACTTGTTATCTTTGTGTGTACTTGTTATCTACTTGTTTTATGGACGTACAATTTAATTGGATCATGTTAGATTCTATTTGATTCCTTCTTTAATTTGTTTATAATTGCTTTTATAAACAAATTGTCACTTTAAATTTTATATTTATGTAAGGAATAAAATAATTGTTAAGGTTTGCCAGTTAAAGTTTTTGTTTTTTTCCTGGTTTAGTTTTTGATCTTTTTTATTGTAGTTTCATTAATGGCAAGTCTAATTGGTCCTCCAAAGCAGCGTTATTAAATTTATTTATTGGTTTGAGTTTATAAGGATTATTAACAAGTACAGCACTTGTTTTCAAAAGTATGTGAACTTGATTGAGTTTCCTATCTCTTCCTCATTTTGGTCCACAAATAATCCGAAATGTCGGCAAACATGTTCGAAACATTATCTGCGGATGCACATTAATGAGCCTCCTTGTACTTTCCGGATTAAAATCCGCAACACAAGAGGCATAACATTAGCGATCTCGAACTCTTTGTTAGTACTAGTGCAACCTAGCACTGTAGTATCAATATTTGTAACTACGTAATTATGAATGCAGGAAGCACTAACAATTTTGAACTTTAAAGTTGGATTCGCCACTGACACTGCATTAATACGCTCGTGGTTTTTTGTTCACATGAGGCATTTTGAAATTGATTTTCAGTTTTTTTTTTAAATTTTTTTAATCTGATTTTTTTTGAAATGGTTTTTCCAATTCACTCATAGTCCGTTCTAGGTCTAGTTTTTGTATAGTCAATGAAAATTCTTTGAATTGTACGTCAGGACTTGTCCTGCTATGTTTTTAAATTAAAATATCCACTCCGATCTGGGTACAAAGTATGTTCATCAAAATAACTTATCTTTAATGCATTACAACGCAGAGGTATACCCGAGTTCTATTTGGCCTAGCTTTCCTGCGTCATCGGCTATCCATTTTGCTTAGCTGAAGTACAGGACAATACTTCCCGCGTTGAGAAATACCGACGAAAACGACGTACGAAGCGTCGATTTCTGTCGGTTTTTGTCGGTTTCATCGGTTTTGCTTGTAAGAAGCGTTGGGGTTTTTGTCGGTTTTTGTCGGTTTTGTCGAAATAGTCGGTATTGCTGTAAGAAGCGTCGGATTAAGTTCTCCTTGTCTACAGTATTGAATTCGTTACTTAAATCTTCCTGCTGAAAAAGTTATTAGGATCTATATATCAAAAATCAGCTTGCCAAAAAATTTTTTTGAAAAATTGTTAAATTTGCGAAAATCAGTAAAATCCACTATTATTCAATATTTTAAGTGCATTGACAGAAATAACGATTTAAATCTGCAAAATCGAGGTCAAATTTGTCCGACGATATAGGCATTACTCTGAGCTGTAATCTGTTAATTTAACTATAAAATTTGGCCCATTTAATTTTTTATTTCCCGTCTTCCTTGATAACCTCGGGTTGATAACCCGGTTTTGTTGCTTCAGTCAGCTTCGCTGCATACATAGGATATCTTCCTGTCATTTGGAACAGCCATTTATCTTTTGTCTGTCTGTTCAAGTTAAGATCAACCTCTGTCACCAAAAGTCCGTCCTTGGTTCGCGACAGTCCAGGTGTTCTGGATCCGTCAGGACCCGCAACGTAACTGGATCCGTAAAAATGTCCAAAGTCGCTATGAGCTTTCTTCCCATCGCCACTAGTAAACTCATTGGGAAAAGTTTCAGTTCCAACTCTGTTAATTGCTACTGCGAAGTAGCTGCTTGCAATTGCAGCATTTCTGGCTTCTATGGGCCAAATTGGCTCGCTTAGGGAACCTACAGTAGCTGAAGGGTTAAACACAATTTCAGCTCCATTAAGACCAAACATTAGCCAGTTAAGAGGATGATGTCTACCGTAGCAAATATTGATAGCAATTTTTCCAAACTCAGTTTCGAACACTGGATGTCCGGTATCGCCTTCCATGTAGTATGTACTTTCGTTAAAATCGCCCGTTCTCGGAATGTGGTTCTTTCTATGCTTGCCAATGTATTGACCTTTGTTGGAAATAACTACAGCTGTGTTCCATATAACTTCCCTATCGTCGCGCTCCAATATTGGGGAAATTATGACCATGTTATGTTTTAAAGCAAGTTCCCGAAGCATGAGAGTAGAAGCACCAGTTTCAGCGTTCTCGGCGAACTCTGTCCAAGGCAGGCGTTCACGAGTGCAGAATGCGAATGGCATAGTCCAGGCTTCTTGCAGACACAGGATGTTCACACCACATGCTCCAGCCAAATGACACGCTTCTGTCATCCTAAGCTCAAAGAGTTTTAAACAAGATGACTAAGTACACGTAAAAATATTAAAATTATGTTTTTCAGCCGTAAAACTATCCCAGTGAAACGAAACCTTAATTACATTGCAAATATCTTGATAAGATTCTTGGCACGGAAACGTGAAGATGTGTACGAACTTGCACGATTTTTCGATCTATTTCAAAAAATAATTATTACCAAGATACTATCAAGGCCTCCCAAGTTTTTTTTTGGTTGCCAAGATCTTGCATTTCTTGGCGAGGTGTTTCAAGTCTCGTTCCACTGATTTGACAAACATACAACTGCCTAGCGCCATGCAAGATAATAACTTTAAATCTAAAGAAAAAAACCAATACAAGCGCCTGATCAGGCCCGTACTTTGATACTAACTCACTTTTTGAATAGAGCGTCCTTCTGCTTGGAAATGGGATCCCACGTAGGAAGCACTATCTGGTTCTGAAAGGCACCAATTCTGAAACACTATCACACTTCAAAACCCACAGAAAGAACAAGTTTTTCTTTTAGCTTAACAGGTACCTAAATGATTCGAGTGATGTGATGATAAAATGCCATGAGTTTATTTTACAAGTGTCGAAAATCCATCTTTCAAATCGATCAATTACTTAAACGAGTTTTGAAATCTGATTTTTTTTCATCTAGCCATGAAAAATTTCCGACCTAGCGTCTTCAAACGTAACTGAATAATATAGTCTGTCACAAATTTTGAACGATAGGGGACGTTTTAAAAGTCAAAGTTCAAACTTATAACATGCAGATATCAAATAAATTAATGTTCATATTCAAAACTAGAATTTTCCGAATGTTGGCTTGCGTTTCAAATTTATGAAGCTCACTACACACCAAGTCCTCAGGGGGAAAAGAAGGGCACCTTACCTAGTAATACGAGGTGGCCTAAGCTCTTCGGGTGCAGCTGTAAAAATATATCCTTTGAGCTCAAACGATGATTTCTTCGCCAACTCGTGAATCGATTCTGGGAACGCAATTTCCCCACATTTCTTGCCATACAGAATTCTGTAAGCCTCCTCTCTTTCGTTGTCGTCAGGAATTGATTCAAGAATCTTTCTCAAACTCTCAACTTCGAAGGCCATTTTGTAATTAACAATACTTAGTTAATGTTTGCAGTTCTTGTGCGTTTTGTGTGTGTATGTATATCAACTGCTGCTGATGATGAAGTATTTACCTTGTGTTCTTATCAATCTGCGTTTAATTGTTTTGTACTCAAATGGAATCTTGAAAGAGCTAAAGCTCGATAAGCTGAATATTCAGTGCAAACTTTTGAGGTTAAATTCATCGACGAGTCAAATGAGCAGCTAAAATTTTCAAACGTAAAATTTATTTAAACCGCGAAAAGTTTACTTAATTGAAGGTATGCAATTGAGCCGGAAGCTGAATAACTTACTGATTAATTAATTATCCATTTTTGTCACTCAACTGCACCATTAAGTCAGGCACGGAAACGTGATTGATCGTTTTTGTTCCAACCCTTAGATCCTGGAAAGGGATCAGGAACTTCATGCCAGCTCGACTTCCTTATTTAATCAATTTTCACTGATTGATACCTTTCGCAGAAAGCTACGAAAGTAGTACCATTAAAAAGCACGCTTTATAATTGAAGCCATCATTGAAAGACCTTTTTTATTTTCTCGACAATGAAGTCAGGTTTTAAAAGTTTTAAAAACTTTCGACTTTTCAAGTTTCAATTTCTGCTTACATATATAGTAACAATCATTTGCGAATTTCGGACCAAATATATTTATTAGATTGCTAAAACAAAATACATTTAAAATGGCTCAAACAACATCTGACTGATCCATTAAAAAGATAACTTACTTATTCATCAACATATGAGATAAAAACAAATCCAGGGAAAAGTCTTTTCAACATCACCGTTTTCTATGTGGCAGGTGTTTGCACTGCTGTCACCCTCCGAAGGCTTTATTAGACATGGAAACACAACAGATTGTATCACGTTGTTTCTGTAATCATGGGCTTGAAAAGAAAGAAAGATCACAGGGGTGTGTGAAGGGCAGGGACAAGTTGTACGAAGGTGGCTACTTGATGGACAGGAAGCTAGTAAAAACAGATTCCTTTCATTCTTTGCTTTTCGTTGTATCTGTGATTGTAACGGCTGCTCTCCTATCAAAGTCAAGGAAAACTTTACAACGCCCAGTTCGTTTCAGCGGTTTCAAATCTGTCCGGATATTGTGTTTTGCAGTTAACTTTTGTGAACTGTATTATCCACTATACTGTAGATTACCGTTGCATTACTTGTTGCTCAATTAGCCTCAGTAACTAACTGCTCAGTTTTGCTGAAAAACAAATTGCTTCTCTCAGAATAACAAAATAATTCAAATTGAAACAATCAATTTTTTGTTGAGTTTTTGTTAATAACTCAACTTATAATTCGAAATAGCAAATTCTGCTCCTAACAAATTGTTAAGGATGACTTCAAGTAACTCTCACTCAAACAAATCTCAAGCTTGTAGCGAACCTCCTTGTTAAGGGGGCGCTTTTAAAACAACTAAGTATTATAAATCTGTTTCAATTTAATAAACAACTTTCTGTTTCTCAATTGGCTTCAATAACCACCAAAATCAAAACTATGCTAGGCTTCGTTAAAATCAGTAAGAGAAACTGACTTTAAGCTCTGCACAGAGTTTTTCTTCCTTAGGAACTTCGTTCCTCAGAAAGAAAGTTTTGAGAATATCAAAGTTAATTCTCTTTTCAACAAGTCAAAGTTAAGTTATAACTGTACAATCACTTATATGATCTACAGAAACAAGACACGATAACAAGTAATTTACCGCTCAAGAAAGTGTGCTTCAATACGCACTGTATGTCATATTAATATGACCAAATTAACGAGTTTCAACTGATTTTTGTTAGTTTTTCAAGCTCCTTTTATGCTGCTAGTCACGTGGATTTACATGTCAATTTCAACTGTTGATTGGTTGTAGATAATAATGTCAACAGAATGTGAACACTTTTCCATAACGTCACTTTTTTAGTGTAAATTTGATGTCATGGGAAATTTGTTAACCATGTAGAAGTTTTGTCGAATATTCTGTATCAATAACAGGTTGATTCGCTATCCAATCGCAAAGAATCTTGATGCAATACTGTTAAGTCGTAGGATTGTTTTGCTGGTGGTTGAGGTAGTTCGAGTTTGAGTTATAGTTTAACTTCATGAATGACGATTGTGTACTACCAATAGTTGCTAAATAAAAATGTTGAACAAAATGAACAAATCCGTTTGGCTTCGATAGAATGTAGCATTAAATTTTGCTTGTCATGCTATTCTAGCTTTGACGCTTGAAATGGCCTTGAAGCGCTATTCAATTTGGTAATTGAGTTAGTAAGCTCAGCCTCCACATCGCCGGCCCTGTTTTCCATCGCGAAAACATCTTTCCCAGGTAGTGCTGGGGCGAATTTCACTACTGGTCTCTTGTACACTCCGTCGTTCGTTCAAACTATCGCTGATCGAATCACACCGTCAGACCCATCGATGTTCTCCATAACTCGACCTAAATTGTAACATCCACGCTTATCGCTGTCTTTGACTAACCAAACGAGATCGCCTTTTTTAAGGATATCGTTCGACGTAGATCGCCATTTTTGTCGATTATTCAGAGTTGGCAGATATTCTTTCCGAAATCTGTCCCATATGAGATTTGTATGGGCTTGAGTTTGTCGAAATAGTTTTCGATGATCAACAAATTCCTCCGCAAATGATATGTAAGGTAAGCAAACGTTCGTATTGCCAAGCAAGAAGTGATTGGGGGTCAAAGCTTCTAAGTCATTAACATCCGAACTGACTGGAGTCAAAGTTCTTGCATTCAAAGTCTGCTCAACGATGCACATCGTTGTTGAAAAAACGTCGTCAGTGACTGATCTGTTCCCCAATACTGCATACATTGCTTTCTTGCAACTTTTCACCAACCGCTCCCATACTCCTCCAAAGTGGGGTGCTGCGGGTGGGTTGAACTACTTCCATCTGATTCCTCGTTGAATTAGATGTTCTTGGATTCCTTCTTTCTTCCATGCCGCAACGTACTCTGCAAACTCTCTTTCAGCTCCAACAAAGTTTGTTCCGTTGTCACTGATGATTGTACTTGGTTTGCCTCTTCGGGCAATAAATCTCATTATTGCATTGAGACAACTGTCTGTGTCCAACTTAGGTACCACTTCTATATGCACCGCTCTCATAGTTAGACAAGAAGAGAGACAACACCATCGCTTTTCATTTCGTCGCCCAATCTTCAAAATGAAAGGGCCAAAGTAGTCAACTCCAACATTTGTAAAGGCTGTTGAAGCATCTAACCGCTCTTCGGGTAGACATGCCATTACTGGTGCTATCGATTGTGCTGTCTTTTCTGCAGGTAACACACTTTTTCTTGATTGATCTTAAAACGTTTCGTATGCCTAAGATCCAAATCTTCTGCTGAACAATGTTTCTTACATGCTCAGTGCCCTCGTGTTGATTGTCCTTGTGCTCGTTTCGCAAGAATAATTCAACCGCATGATGTTTCCAAGGTAGCAAAATTGAATGCTTTGCATTGAAGTCCAGTTGACTTTTGCATATTCTGCCTTTGGCTCGAATAAGTCCTTCCTCATCTTGGAATGGTAAGAGTTGTAGGATTTTGCTGCTTTTTGGATTTTGTTTTCCAGCTTTGAGAGATTTCATCTCTTCACCAAAATTTTCTTGCTGTAGTAGTTTGAAGATTGTTGCTTTTGCTTTTTCTCTTTCTTCAATACTGACTACGAGCGTTGCTGGTTTGTATTTGCTAAATGCTCGCCGTACGTGTGCCACTGTATTTACTAGTCTGTTGTAGTTACTGAATCGTTCCCACTGAATAACAGCTTTCTTTTCTTCAGCCTGTATCATAAAGACTGATGAGGGCATATTATCTTCATCTGAAGCAACGATTAGGTTCACTTGCTCTGGCCATTCGCTTTTTGGTCGCTTCAACCAGGCCGGGCCAGTGAGCCACTCACTTCTCTTGAGTTCTTCAATATGGATTGCTCTGGTGACAATGTCCGCTGGGTTGTTGATACCGCTCACATGTTTCCACTGTGAAGCATCAGTCGTATCTAGTATCTCAGCCACAAACATCTAGTATTGGCCACAAACACTTGTTGCTTGCGATGGGAACTGCGCTGCGTATCCACTGCAATACTGTAGTTGAGTCTGACCAAAAACTGCAATTATTTATCTTCATTTCATGTTCCGTGACTATCTGTTCTTTCAACCTCACTGCCATGACTGCTGCTTGCAATTCCAATCGCGGTATTGAAAGATGCCTCATCGGTGCCACTCTGCATTTTCCAATGACAAATGCCAAGTCAGCTGAGTACTCTTTTGGTTTTGAACGTAGATAGGCCACATCGTGTCTTCAGAAGCGCTCAGCAAACACATGAAGTTCGGCTTTATCCCTCTCTTTGTTGAAGTACCTTCTATCGATGCTTGTTTCAGCCACTATTGGAAGTTGTTTTTTCCATCTCAGGAATTTTTCTTCTTCACAAGGCTCCACTGCGTTGTCGCAATAATGTCCATTTTTAGTCCAGATGCCTTTCAGAAGTTGTCTCATATGAACACTGAACAGAGCAAACAATCCGATCAGGTCAAATACTGAAGACACCAATGACAAGATCTTCCTCTGAGTTATAAGTGCTTCAACTTCCTTGTTTGTACCTCTCCATACTTGGAGACTGTCATCAGTAACGGTCCATTGTAGTCCTAGCACTGAGGATCCCTCCGTATTGGGTTCCACTTCGACTTGTTTCGTGTTGCTGATCGACTTCAAGTCTTCTGGGATTGCTTCTGTAACTGTATCATTGTTGTTTATCCGCTTCTTTAATTCAAATCCATGTCGTGAGAGAAGAGGTTGTAGTTGATTGAGGACTCCAAATGCTTCTTCAGGGGTTTCTACTGATTTGATGAAATTTTCCATGTAGAAGTTGTTTTGTATTGCCTTTGCTGCAATCGGATACTCTCTTTCGTTGTCCAGTCCCACTCGCTTGAGAGCATAGTTTGCACAAATTGGAGAATTTTTAGCTCTGAATATATGACGCTGATATTCGTATATCTGAACAGGTTCATTTGTTCTTGGACGCCATAAGAACCTCAAGCAACTTCTATCCTGTTCGGGAACTAGCACTTGTAGAAACATCGATTCGATGTCAGCTGTTAGGGCTATTGGCCCTTCACGGAATCTGAATATTGTTCCAATCAACCCATGTAGCAGATCAGGTCCTGCTAGTAGCTTATCATTTAGGCATACTTCTTTGTACTTTGACGCAGCATTGCAAACACGTCTTACTTTGCCAGGCTTGTTCGGGTTTAGCACTGGATGGTGTGGCAAATACCATTCTTTCCCGAAGGTGCCTTTCACTTCGGACTCGTCCAATATCTTTACGAATCTTTTTTCTACATCTGTATCTATTGACTTTTGATACAAACTCTTCAGGTTTGGGTCCCTTAGGAATCTTCGCTCCAGTGAGTAAAGCTGACCCAAGGCTGAGCTGTAGTTGTTCGGTAGGTTTGGCTCTGGTTCACTCCACAGCACTCCCACTTCGTACCGCTCGCCTGTGAACTTCGTCGTACTCTCTAGCATCTTCTGTGCCTGCAGTTCCTTCTTTGACTGACTGACGACGTTAATTTTGGAAGCATAAGATTCTATGTCCCACCAGGTTTGGATATTCTCAGCCACTTTCACATCTTCAGTGAAGGCGAAATGACAAAAATTTTGTCTTTTCTTGCTCGACATGGGTCCACTGATTACCCATCCTAGCTCTGTTAGAACGGCGAAAGGTTCACTTCGTGTTCCTGTCTTGTAGTTCAATTGGCGTTGTAGCTCATAAGCATCTTGGCCAAGGATGATGCCAACTTCCATCAAGTTGAAGCTTTTGTTGGGTAGAACGCTCAAGTGATTGAAGCTTTGCTTCAGCTTGTTATAGTTGTAGTTTGTGTTTCCCAAGGATATTGACGGGTGTGCAAACGCTTCGACTGAATGTACCTTTGAATGTAGTCCCTTTATTTTGAGAGGAACCTTTTCTGTCTTCAGATCCTTCGTTCTGTGTATGCCAGCTATGTTGAGCGTCACATCGGTGCCTTGGAACCGTAACTTCTCTTGCACACTTTGATCGATTAATGAAACCGTTGATCCACTACGGAGGAAAGCATATGTGTTCAGCCGGTTGCCACCGCTCTGTATTGAGACAGGAACTATCTGAAGAAAGCTAGTAACTTCGTTACTCTGGTTGATTGTTGCTGCGCTTACGTTGACTGCGTGATTGCCTTCGTCCATTTGTTTTTCTCAGTGTAGCAATCCGTTGTGCTTCTTGATGCATGCATTGATGCCGCACGCATTGACTTTACAATCTTTGATTGCGTGTCCTTTGCCTAGACATCCGTAACATAAGCGTTGCTTCCTCACTGCTGCATACCGATCATTCACCCTAATGTTCCTGAATAGTGGACAGTTCCATATTTTATGAGTGCCATCAGCTAGTAGACAGTGATAACTTTGCGTTTGCTTCGTTTCTTTCACGTTCGAACTTGCACTGAAGTTCGATGTTTTCGAGAACCGTTTGTCTCTATTTGTGCTTCTTCGGTCTTCTTCTCTTCGCTCTCCCTTGAAATCTAAAAACCCTTCGTGCACGAATGCTATCCGAGATAGCCACTGTTCAAACATAATCAAATCAGGCCAATCTTCATCTTTATCATTAACATAGAACCACCACTTCTCTTTGAGAACTTGGGGTAGTTTATCTGCTGCCATATACAGTGTCGAGCTCGATTGCAGATCACCAATCTGCTTGTACTCTTTGAGCACATTCACAGAGTTCGAAACAATAACTGAGAAACTGATCAGACCTGTTGAGTCGTGTGGTTTCACCTGACTTGCTTTGCGAAGATTCTCCAGTTGTGCATCAATGATCACATGAGGCCTTCCAAATTTCATCTCCAGAAGGCTCCATGCAGCACCATAGATCTGTCCAGAATAGCTCATTCCAGAGATTTCTGACCTTGCCTTGCCTGTCAGTAGAGTCTTCAGATGGCTCATCTTTTCTGTGAGTCTGGTATTGGTCGTTGATCCACTGTAGCAATGAACATACTAGCCCACTCCGACCATTCGAGGGGGTTCCAATCAAAGTTGTTCAACTTGAGCATTGGTAGGCTACTGCTACCGGCGTACCCACTGTTGTATCTTAGCAGAGCAGCTCTGGGGGAAACGTCCCGGTCTTCAACACTTGAGGATCGGTCTCGTGAACTGCGATATCGTGAGAAGTGACTTTGCCTGTTTACTTCAGGGGTTATTTCAAAGCGAGCTGTTGATCGATCTGGTGTTAGAAGGTTGTCGATTCTGCTGGTCCAGTCAGAGACATCTCTCTTCTTGGGGATCCAATTGAAGGGTGATTTGTCTCGAGCACTGGTTGATTGGGAACGAGCATCATCGTTCACTAATGCTGTTCTCTTCAGTTTGCGCTTTAGCTCGCGCTCTTCCTCCGGTAGTTGATTCATTTGGTTTCCAGTTCCTTCATTTGCATTTCCAGCTCTAGTCTCCTCCGCTCAAACCGTGTTTGTTCCAGTCGCATATTGGTTTTGAGTTCGATATCGAATTTCTTCATCCTTTCCTCTCGCCTTTGCTTTGCTGATTATGTTTCCGAAACATTCTCCGTCTCTTGGCCACTTGCTGTTGCTCCACTTTGCACTGTTTGAGCAACTGGGCTGACCGTTGGGTAGTTATTGTGGCCCTCGCTGTCGTTCACTGGTTGGGTTGCGTTACTTTGCTCTGCATTCATTTCTGGTTGCGTGCCTTTGCTTATATATGCAAGACAATGATAGTCCAAACTTGCTTTGCATTTCCTTGCTTCTTTCAGATGTTCTTCAACGAAATTTGCTTGGTAGGCCACAAGCTTGTTTCGACGCTGCAGTTGCTTGGGTATTTTTTCCTCTAGGAGGTGGACAGTCTGCTGATAGATGACCTTTAGTTTGTTCGGTCGATCTGAATCTTCAATTATTTTTGTAGCCAAGTCTTCTTTTAGTGTTAACTTCTACCACTAACTCTTGAAGCTTCTTATCGTACCTGTGAGCTGTTCATTGAAGCTCCTCCTCTCTGCTGGTTTTGCTTGAGTTGCTTGGTTGCTGTTCGCTTTTGCTTTGTTGGTTTCCTTTGTAAAAAGTGAAAACCACTCTTTCGAAGATTCAATTCGCTATAATAAGCAACAGTAAGCCATATCAAGTAACGTATTAGCATTAGCGATGATCATAGCAACAAGTGAAAGCTTAGACGGCAAGGTTTTTTCGATGCTCTTTTACTGGTTTTTTGTCTGATGTCATTGACGTCAAAATCAGAGCTGTTCAAAGCGAGCTGTTGATCGATCTGGTGTTAGAAGGTTGTCGATTCTGCTGGTCCAGTCAGAGACATCTCTCTTCTTGGGGATCCAATTGAAGGGTGATTTGTCTCGAGCACTGGTTGATTGGGAACGAGCATCATCGTTCACTAATGCTGTTCTCTTCAGTTTGCGCTTTAGCTCGCGCTCTTCCTCCGGTAGTTGATTCATTTGGTTTCCAGTTCCTTCATTTGCATTTCCAGCTCTAGTCTCCTCCGCTCAAACCGTGTTTGTTCCAGTCGCATATTGGTTTTGAGTTCGATATCGAATTTCTTCATCCTTTCCTCTCGCCTTTGCTTTGCTGATTATGTTTCCGAAACATTCTCCGTCTCTTGGCCACTTGCTGTTGCTCCACTTTGCACTGTTTGAGCAACTGGGCTGACCGTTGGGTAGTTATTGTGGCCCTCGCTGTCGTTCACTGGTTGGGTTGCGTTACTTTGCTCTGCATTCATTTCTGGTTGCGTGCCTTTGCTTATATATGCAAGACAATGATAGTCCAAACTTGCTTTGCATTTCCTTGCTTCTTTCAGATGTTCTTCAACGAAATTTGCTTGGTAGGCCACAAGCTTGTTTCGACGCTGCAGTTGCTTGGGTATTTTTTCCTCTAGGAGGTGGACAGTCTGCTGATAGATGACCTTTAGTTTGTTCGGTCGATCTGAATCTTCAATTATTTTTGTAGCCAAGTCTTCTTTTAGTGTTAACTTCTACCACTAACTCTTGAAGCTTCTTATCGTACCTGTGAGCTGTTCATTGAAGCTCCTCCTCTCTGCTGGTTTTGCTTGAGTTGCTTGGTTGCTGTTCGCTTTTGCTTTGTTGGTTTCCTTTGTAAAAAGTGAAAACCACTCTTTCGAAGATTCAATTCGCTATAATAAGCAACAGTAAGCCATATCAAGTAACGTATTAGCATTAGCGATGATCATAGCAACAAGTGAAAGCTTAGACGGCAAGGTTTTTTCGATGCTCTTTTACTGGTTTTTTGTCTGATGTCATTGACGTCAAAATCAGTTCGTATTCAATCGGCAATTGTCTAGAAAACCTAAAAATATAGAGCCGAAAACCAGCTTAATCGATACATATCATGGTTATGTTTACTTAAAATTAGGTTAAATGAACTTTTTCGGAGCTTTCTACGTATTTTAGAACGTATTTAAATCTTATTTGGAACGATTTATATGCACATTTGAATACTCGATTCTGATTGGCTAATAATATCTCGCTTACTTATTTACTTCGTAACATCCTCCGGCCCGGAAGAAGATGTTGGGAAAACTGGTACAAGTTTTACAAGCGGGCGGACGAGTGAACCGGTCGACGAACGTAAAACGGCGGAGCGCGCGACGCTATCGGAGCCGTAGCGGAGTTCCACAATCCGAGCGGTTGGGTAGTAACCCCTAGGGTTGGTTTCTTCAACTATCCAAACTAAGTCACCGGTCTTAAGGAGTTGCTCGGCAGGCGTCTGCCACTTAGAGCGTCGGTTCAGCGTCGGTACGTACTCTTTGATCCAACGGGAACAGATCGCATTAGCGTACGACTGCGCACGGGCGTAACGTTTACGATGGTCGAGCTCATTATTGCCGGCAACAGGCGGAATATCGGTAGAGTGTTCTCCTAAAAGAAAATGGTTGGGCGTTAAAGCGTTCAAATTGCACGGATCAGCGCTTACGGGTGTTAAAGGACGCGAATTGAGAGCATTCTCTACGAGACAAAAGGTAGTATGCAGTACCTCATCCGTGAGGCGACGCGTGCCAAGAATAGTATACAACACGCGCTTGAAGCTGCGTACCAACCTCTCCCAGATACCACCTTGATGTGGTGCGCCGGATGGATTGAATCTCCATTTTATACTTTTGTGAGCGAGCTCAGCTGCAATGTTGACAACGTTCCACTTTTCAATACTTTCTCGGAGTTCTTTCTCCGCTCCAATAAAGTTAGTGCCATTGTCCGACCAAATCATGGCAGGAGTACCCCTACGTGACACAAACCGCTCAACTCCCATAACACAAGAACTGGTGTCCATGGATGTAACTATCTCGACATGGACAGCGCGAGTAGTGAGACAGGTGAAGAGGAAGCCCCACCTTTTATCAGTAGTACGGCGGACAGTAACATAGAATGGCCCAAAGTAGTCAACGCCAGTGTTCGTGAAGGAAAGAGACTGGTAAGCAAGTCTCTCCTTAGGTAAGTCAGACATGATTGGTTGCATAGTTACAGCTTGGACTTCTCGGCATCTCAGGCAGTGTGCTTTGATGGAACGCAAGGATGATCTTAGTTTCAGTACTGTATAGTGTTCCTGCACAATTGATGTTAGGTATTCAACGCCTTGATGATAATGCTGTACGTGCGTGTGTTCAAGGAACAGTTTTACAAACGGATGACGTGCATCTAATATGATTGGGTACTTTACGTTAAACCCAACTTCCATTAACCGCTTGATGCGGCCCGAGGAACGTATTAGACCATTTGGACTAATAAACGGTGAATGTGGAGCAATTCGGCTACTCCGTTTAACGAATTTATTGTCAAGAAGATCTTTTCTTTCGGCTTCAAAAGACTCTCCTTGCACCAAGTACTGTAGATGACGCTCGGCTTCGTCAAGCTCAGTAGGGTCAGTAATGCTACCATCGGGGTTACGGTAGCCGGCATGTTTTGGCAGAAGCCGGAGAACGTATGCGGCAATGCGCAAGTACTTTTGATAAGAACTAAACTTATCAAATGGGAATAACGACGGAACGGGAGTTGTCTGTTTTTTAACAGATGTAGCGAGAGAGACAGTGTCTTCTATGATGACTGCTTGGTTGACGCCAAGTTTGATGTTATTAATGACGTATTTGTTCGGTACGAAAGGGAAACTTGAGTTAGATAAGAAATTTGGACCATTGACCCAACTGCTTAGTTGCAAAACCTCAGCGGACATTCCACGCGTGCCAGCGTCAGCTGGATTATCCTTAGTTGCGACGTGGTTCCATTGGTCAACGCTGGTATACTCCAAAATTTCACAAACGCGGATTGCAACAAAGATTGGTTGCTTTTCATTAGAGTTTATCCACTGAAGAACGGTCGTGCTGTCTGTCCACATGAATACTTGGTTAACAGTTACAGTAAGTGCCTGAATAATTTCGTTCTTCAGCCAAGCGGCAAGTAGAGCTGCTTGCAATTCCAGTTTACGGACAGTCATTACTTTCATTGGCGCCACGCGCGCTTTCCCCAAAACAAACGCAAGCTCTGTTTTTATCTTGCCCGTAGGAGTTGTCACTCGGGCTCGAAGAAATGCGACGGCACTAAAAGTATTCTGGGAACTGTCACCGAACATATGCAACTCTGTATTATCAAAGGGTCCACTAAAGTAACTTCGAGGAATTTTGATGTTTTCAAGCTTCGGTAAGTCCGCACTCCAGACCAAAAATCTTTGAACCATGTCCTGTGGGAGCTGGTCATCTTATTGTTGTCCTGTGACACGCCAGATGTCTTTTAAGAGCAATCGCGCACCGACGGTAAACGGTGCGACAAGACCAATGGGGTCAAAGACTTTCGAGACAAGACTTAGGACCAAGCGTTGCGTGAGGGACTTGGTGATAGCGCAACTTGTACCCCTACTCACAACTAAAGTGTCATTAGTGTGATCCCACTTTAACCCTAGCACATGCGATGAATCCTCCTGACATGAAACAATAACCTTGGGCTCAGTAGATTGAGCCGAACCATCAATTCGATCAGCCAGATTTGGCACATTGCTTACAAACTTTGTAAGCTTGAACCCAGCGAGATGGAGAAGATGTACCAATTCCTTCGATCTATTGATGGCTTTCTCAGGAGACTCCACTGAGTCAAGGTAATCGTCCATGTAGAAGTTTTCAAGGACGGCTTTTGCAGCTTCGGGGTAAAACTTGGCATTGTCTGTCGCAGTGCGTTGTAATGCATAGTTGGCGCATGTGGGCGAGTCTTAAGCCCCGAATATATGGCGCGTATATTGATACACTACAACGTTAGTTGTGGGGTCCTCCCGCCACAGAAAGCGAAGTGATGGTTGATCTGATGGTAACACGCCAACCTGTAGAAACATTCCCTCGATGTCGGCGGAGACGGCATATGGATGTTGTCGGAAGCGAAGAAGTACGTAAATAAGATTTTGGAGCAGATCAGGGCCAGTGAGCAAAGATTTATTCAGTGAGGCGCCATGAAATTTTGCTGCTCCATTGAGCACCCTTCGCACCTTACCTGGTTTGTTTGGGTTTAAAACCGGATGGTGGGGTAGGTACAACTCTTTATCAGACCGGCTCTCAACCTTGTGAGCGTCCGGAACCTCAATTACATACCCCTTATTTAGATCTTCCTTGATGGTACTAGTATACTTCTCTCTGAGGTCTTCATCCTTGGCCAAACGTTTTTCGAGCGATTTTAGTTGCACAAGGGAGGAGAAGTAATTATTTGGGAGCTGGATGTTGTCTGCTGCCCACAGCATTCCGGCATCGTATCTCAGGCCATTGTGTATGGTGGTACTCTCAAGAATTTCGTGAGCCCTTGCGTCTACTGCAGATCTTGAGTCTACCTGCTTGTTTGCTCCGAATGATTCAATGTTGTACCATGATTTTACTTGACTTGCTAGCTCATTGTCCTGTTCGATATTCACTTTAAAGCACGTTGAGGTTAAACACGAACTTGATGGTAACGGACCGCTTAAGACCCAACCTATGGGCAAGCGTACGGCAACGGGTGAACGCTTCTCATCGGCAGAGAAGTATTCTAACGGGCGGATGGCATGATAGACATCTTGTCCGAGTATCATCTCAATGTCTTTATAGGAATATGTTACGGGATCAAGGACTGCTAAGTGTGGGTAAGTCTCTTGCAAGGCCTGTACAATAATTATATCTGAGCCAACGTTCGGACTCTCTTTAACGAAAGGGTTGACGGTGAATGGTTCGAAATCTTGTTGTTCTCTTGGTTTCACAGTAACTTCAACAACCCTAGTATCAACTACTTCTTCGGTATTAATACCCTTGACAGTTAGCTTTAGTGCTTTACCGTGCAAACCGAGTCTATCTCCGAGACTACCGGCCACCCAAGAGTTACTGCAGGCGGTATCACACAAAACTAAAGCCTTGGTTTCTAAACCGGACGAATTGACCAACTGCAATTCAGTCACCTGTAGGAGCCCCTTAACGTCAGTAACAGATGACATTGTTGTGGTCTTATTAGGCTGGAGTTGACTAGAAGTTGCTTTACTTTTGACCTGTGTTGCCAGAAGGTTGAATGGTATTGGAATTTGTCGACTGTTTTGTTGGGAAAACCCTATCTGCTCCATGCAATAGTGTGTTATGCGAACTATTGCACCCTTCTGCTCGGCACTTTCTTGGTTGAGGGCACTGGCGGAATGTGTGCTTGTCTCGTAAGCACGAAAAGCAAAGTTTGTTATCCGCCACCTACTTAGCTCTCTGGGTTGGAGTCTTTTCCTTGAAAAATCGACACTCCCATAACCGGTGGTTACCTTTGCATACAATGCATCGAAAGTATGTATTTGTGGAAGCAGATGGCATTTGCTTCTTTGTTTCCCTTTGTTGCGAATTTGATGCAAACACTTTTGAGGCTGTTTTTGTCATGGTTACTGAAGTGATGTTCTCTTCAGGTTTGGCCTTGGTTGCGCTTTGTTTCATAAGATCATGGGCCTCAGCCTTTTCTTTAAGCCAAATCGTTAAAGTCAAGGAGGGTAGGCTTAACCCACTGCTTCTTAACCGTAAAGAGTGACCATGACTCTTTCATGTTCGGTGGTAACTTCTGTACCGCTTGGTTAAGTAGGGAAGCGCTCTTCAAATCAGCATCATATGATAACGACTTGAAAACCCCAACGAGGCTGGATATTGCTGCAGAATAGTTTATGATGTTATCACTATTGTGCATTTTAAGAGGCGGAAAGTTGCTTAGTTTATCCAAGTCTGCACTTACGACTGCCTGTGGCTGGCCAAATTTACGTTCCAAAGTCCTTAGTGCATCCTTGTACATTAAACCACAGTAAGCAAACTCGGCGATTGCAATCTTTGCTTTACCGGTGACGAGTGTTTTAAGGTAAGTCAATTTAACGTCATCAGTGAGCGACAGCGAGTCAATCGCGCTTTTGAATTGACCATACCACTCATGCCACTTTAATGGGTCGCCATTAAACTCTGCAAGTTTCCACTCGGGCAAAGGGTCGTTTTTCTTACTTGTTATCGCATCAGCCAGTTCCCTAATCAATGACGCATTGTCTGGTATCGGAGGGGCAGTTGCAGACACCTGCGGACCACTCCAACTCAACGGAGTGGGCCCACCATAGGGGCATGTTGGCTGAAAGACCGGAGTGGCTAGACCAAGTACAACATTACTAGTAATCCCGACCGGGTTTTCATGCTGTGCACCTGATGGTGATTGCATATCAATCAATGGGGGCGAATTCTGATAAATTCGTAGTGGAACATTAGTGCTCGATGGTGCGATATGCGTGTGTACATTTGGAGGCCGACTATTCACGGTGGTTGTTTCTTGGTTTACTATTGACGGTCTGTGCTATGGAAACCGCCAATGACTCATATTTGGCACAAAGTTTTGGCCAAGAGGAATAGTGGGCATATTTGGGACAGGCAGAACAACAGAACGTACAACTTTGTGTACTCGGTTATTATTATTTTGAAAAGTTTCGTTGACGAGAGGCTGATTACTCAAAGGGGCGTGTGGGATGGGAGCAGTGATGTTAGGTGCGAAGACTGGGTTCGGAAGGGGAAGGTCGTTAGGATGAGCGGTTTCGGAGTTGTGCTGTTGAGTGTTTGGACTTGGTGGGGCGCTTGGGTGCGAGGGAACGTTTATTGCGGGGGCTGGATGATTTGTTGACGGAAAAGGAGGAAGAGTGGCGTTTGGTGCACGGGGGACAAAATTAATTTGTTGTCGGGAGAATATACGCGGGGCCGAACCATTCTTAGGCAGACTTGAATTTTCAGGTCCCCTTGAGAATTGAAGTTGTGCGTTGGGAATTAACTTGGAGACATTATTTTGATTTACTTGCTGTGCGAACGGCTGTGGCGGAATGGGCTGTTGAATGGGTGGTGAAGAAGCCCCTGGGGCGTGTACAGAAGGCGGGTGACTATACGCGGTTACTTGGTTGGTTATGCTTGGAAGCGCCATGCCTCGCTGGCCTGTTTGATCCATTTGCGCTCTTAGGTGCGCCTGGTACAACGCCTGTGTGTTAGCAGCAGCCAAAAAATTTTCAGGTGGGGTGTAATAAGGGTCGAGTTGCTGCAAGGTCTCATTGCTTAAAATGTAATTGCCTCGACAATTTTTTGGAATAGAATGCCTTGAAATTTCAGCGTTCTGATCTTCCACTATTTTGCCGTTGTTGTGGCTAGGACATTCTGGAGGGTCAATCATAACCTGTGGTTCACTAGTTTTCTCCTCATTCTGAAAACTTAAAGCAAGTGAGGTGTTGATCCATTCTTGGACAGCCTTTTCACTTCTCATTGAGCTTTTAGCACTTGCAGTTGTTTCAGATTGGCTACCTTTAGAAACGGCGTCCAGCAATTCAAATTCTTGCAGAGTTGCCTCTGCCAACCGTTTCCTGTTGTTTTCCTCCAGTTCATCTATTTCCATTTGTTTTTTCTGTTTAGCAAGGCGAACGGCTGCCTCATTCTGTTTTTCAATTTCTTGGCGCTTCATTTTAGCAATTACGTAATCATGTTTACGCTGACTAGATATTTTTGACGAGGTCATAATTGAGGGAAGTCTAGAACGAATGGAAGCCCTTGGTTCCAGGAACTCACTCTTTTTATCATCAGCAGAGTTGATGTAGTTTCGTGCTGAAGTGAGTATCTTGTCATTCTTAGTTGTCATTGCTTCCAAGTAAGACTCTAATGAAGGAACAAGTGCACTTGGATCCTCTGTTTTTCCAGCAAATGCAATCAGGTCCTCATTTTTGTCTACAACAGCCATAAATGCTTCGTTGCACTTTGTTACTAGGCGTTCAACTTTCACTCGCCTATTTTGACAATTTATACAATGAAGAATATCTTCATGTATGGCATGTAATTCAGCCTCACGCTTTGACCTGGCAGCGTACAAGTTTTTGACTTTTTGATCAAGACTATTAGACATTACGATGTTATTATTTCCAAATACCAGCAAAACTACCACTGCTCACGGTTATCTATTATATGCACACTCCAAACAAATCAAACCCACACACAACAATCCCAACGCAAAATGCATCAAACACAGCACACTTTAGACAGTCTGTAAAACAAACCACCCAAAGAGCAGAAAAGTTCGTCGAGCACACAGTGCCCAACAAAAACAGAAGTGCAGCGCTGAACGCTATGCGGTCAACAAGGGGGGAGACAAAAGACACACGGAAGTCGAGCAAGCAACGCGCGACGAAACGGAGACGTTACGGACTGGAAGTCGAGCGACGCAACGAAAACGGGACAGACGAGAAACTGAGCGAGCAGTGCGCGACGGAGCGGAAACGCGACTTGCGGGAAAGCGAGTGAAAAAACGCGCAACAACGAAACGGGACGGTGCAAAAGAACGGACGGGAAATGAGGTCGGAAAGAACTATGTTAGCAGACCACAGCAAAAACTCATCCAAACAAACTAGCCGTAACTCCAGAACAAACTTAAGTCACACCCTAGGAAGAAGGAGAAAAGTTGCTGCAAGACAATCTAATATAGTTCATTATGGGGCTATAACGACAAATTTAACGACAAACTAACTTACGGCAATGCAGTAGTACACTAAAAGGATGTAAAGGTCAAGAAATGTACTAGCCGTAACTCCAGAATAAACTTAAGTCACATCCTATCAAAAACCAAACCAAAACAAACAATCAGCATACTAACGGTATTAAAAAAACTACAGCAAAATTGAATAAACTACAATAGTGTATTTGTAGATGAAGACAGTTGGAAAGTCAAGAAACAATCCAGCCGTAACTCGAGAATATACTTAAGTCACACCCTAGAAGGCAACAAGACCAAACCATATAGCAATCACACAGGTACACATAAACATAAAGCAGCAAAATAAATATACTACAACAGGAAGGCTAGTATATTAGTAAAGTTGAAAAGTCAAAGGGCAATCCAGCCGTAACTCGAGAATAAACTTAAGTCACACCCTAGAAAGCTGTAAGACCTAAACTACAAACCAGCATACTAGCATACTCAATATACTACAGCAAAAACAACATACTTCATCAATATGACATACTACATCGAAATCTGGAAAAGTAGCGGAAGAAAACGAAAAGCGAAGTTTTGGGACAGCGACGTTATTGAGAAAAAAACGGAACACGGAGAAATGAAAAGTTAAAGGACGAAAAGGATGCGGACGAAACGGTAAATAAATGAGCGACGAGAAAATATATAGGGATTCGATCAATTTTTTTCTGTAGGCCGGAGGTTCTGTAGACTATGTAAACTCTGACGAAATAACAGAAGTTCGAATGTAAATTCAAAGACGTTTTTTCTTTATAGGCCGGGGGTTGTGAAAATTTTCACAACTTTTTCTGTGTTAATTGAGTTTCACTCAATTTACGAACCTTCTTGCTGGAAAATTGATTTTTTTGACAAATTTGTCAAAATTTTATACTTTTGTTCAATTTTTTCTATTTCCGGTCAACATTTCTGCAATTTCTTGAATACGGAACGGTAATCCAGTAAAATGGACGGTTTTATGTCTGAAAGTACGGTTTTTCAATACTCTATATTGATATTCTATGTTTTTTTTTATTTGCATCAAAATTGACCAAAAATTTTCAAAATTGGACAAATTAGCATAATTTTCTTTTAATTTTCTCTTTATCAGAGGTTTTTTTTGATATACGAACAAACTATATCAATATTTTTGAATTTTTGGTAAATCTACCAAAAAATATCAATATCGATCTTTTTTCGTCTCAAAAATTATATTTGCGTGGGCCCCTTACCAATAATTTCTACGGAGAATAGTTTAATTTTTTTTTCTCCTCATGCGAGATCGAAAAAAAAATTTCCCGGGTTTGGTTTCTTGCGGTCTAAATTCAAAAAATAGGCATTTGATGCAATATAGTTTGGTTTTGTCTTACAGTTTTTTTTGTTGGGGATTGTCCATGATTTGAAGGACCCATCAACAGCTGACAACGTCATCAATTGTAAAATTTTGATGAGGAACCTGTAACTCTAAACCTGCGATTTCCTTAACCTCGATCGGGGTTTCAAATCCATGCTCGTCAAAATAGTCAGTTGTCAAACTGAACCTCTTGAGATCAACAAACAGGAAATCGCCTCTAGGGAAGGTTGGGTTGAGGCACTCTAATAGCTCGAGATACTCTTCGGATCCAGTTTTAGGCCACAGAACTCGTTCATCGCAAGCAGAACATGTACATTGATCTGCGATATATATAAAATGGAAAGCACGCGAGCAAAATGGGCGCAGTATAAGATCATCTGGTTTCTCGCCAGATATAATTTTGTATCAAATGCTGCACTACACATCTTCAGGGAAACCCATATTTGATAAACTGTAACAACAAAATGCTACGCTTAATTTTCTCTGCTCCTTTAGCAACGATTATTAAGTGGCCATACTGCCCTTTAATACGTTTTATTACGTTTATCACAACAATTAGGCTAAAAGTGTTCGTTCATAAGCAGGAGCGGCACCATGTAAAAGGTGAAAACCACTCTTTCGAAGATTCAATTCGCTATAATAAGCAACAGTAAGCCATATCAAGTAACGTATTAGCATTAGCGATGATCATAGCAACAAGTGAAAGCTTAGACGGCAAGGTTTTTTCGATGCTCTTTTACTGGTTTTTTTTCTGCTGTCATTGACGTCAAAATCAGTTCGTATTCAATCGGCAATTGTCTAGAAATCCTAAAAATATTGCGCCGAAAACCAGCTTAATCGATACATATCATGGTTATGTTTAATTAAAATTAGGTTAAATGAACTTTTTTGGAATTTTCTACGTAATTTAGAACGTATTTAAATCTTATTTGGAACGATTTATATGCACATTTGAATACTCGATTCTGATTGGCTAATAATATCTCGCTTACTTATTTACTTCGTAACATCCTTTGAGCAGGGTTCGCGCTTCAATATCTTTATTGAATTGCACTCTTCTGTTCGCCTCACTGGCCTGTTGCTGTTGATTTGTTTGATTATCTTTGAGGGGTGCCTTCGGCACTCTCTTCGTCCGATTGGACAGCAATTTGCCTTCCACTGTCCGGGTCGGCGGACCAAATGTAATGGCTGCTCTCCCATCAAAGTCAAGGAAAAATTTACACCACCCAGTTCGTTTCAGCGGTTTCAAATCTGTCCGGATATTGTGTTTTGCAGTTACCTTTTGTGAACTGTATTATCCGCTATGCTGTAGATTACCGTTGCATTACTTGTTGCTCAATTAGCCTCAGTAACTAACTGCTCAGCTTTGCTGAAACACAAATCGTTTCTCTCAGAATAACAATATAATTCAAATTGAAACAATCAATTTTATGTTGAGTTTTTGTTATTAACTCAACTTATAAATCGAAATTGCAAATTCTGCTTCTAACAAATTGTTAAGGATGACTTCAAGTAACTCTCAACCAAATCTCAAGCTTGTAGCGAACCTCCTTGTTAAGGGGGGCGCTTTTAAAGCAACTAAATTTTATAAATCTGTTTCAATTTAATAAACAACTTTCTGTTTCTCAATTGGCTTCAATAACCACCAAAATCAAAACTATTTTAGGCTTCGTTAAAATCATTTAGAGAACCTGGCTTTATGCTTTGCACAGAGTTTCTCTTACTTGGGAACTTCGTTCCTCAGAAAGAAAGTTTTGAGAATATCAAAGTTAATTCTCTTTTCAACAAGTCAAAGTTAAGTTATAACTGTACAATCACTTATATGATCTACAGAAACAAGACACGATAACAAGTAATTTACCGCTCAAGAAAGTGTGCTTCAATACGCACTGTATGTCATATTAATATGACCAAATTAACGAGTTTCAACTGATTTTTGTTAGTTTTTCAAGCTCCTTTTATGCTGCTAGTCACGTGGATTTACATGTCAATTTCAACTGTTGATTGGTTGTAGATAATAATGTCAACAGAATGTGAACACTTTTCCATAACGTCACTTTTTTAGTGTAAATTTGATGTCATGGGAAATTTGTTAACCATGTAGAAGTTTTGTCGAATATTCTGTATCAATAACAGGTTGATTCGCTATCCAATCGCAAAGAATCTTGATGCAATACTGTTAAGTCGTAGGATTGTTTTGCTGGTGGTTGAGGTAGTTCGAGTTTGAGTTATAGTTTAACTTCATGAATGACGATTGTGTACTACCAATAGTTGCTAAATAAAAATGTTGAACAAAATGAACAAATCCGTTTGGCTTCGATAGAATGTAGCATTAAATTTTGCTTGTCATGCTATTCTAGCTTTGAGGCTTGAAATGGCCTTGAAGCGCTATTAAATTTGGTAATTGAGTTAGTAAGCTCAGCCGCCACAGTGATGGCTGCAAATCTTTACAGTTTAACAGAAAATTCTGTTTCCTTCCAATTTGTATAATGTTTCGGAAGAATGAGCAGAACGCTTTACACTAATAATTATCGCCAATTTTAAAAAAAAATTGCCAAAACGTAGATGGTTATGTTTCGAAGTTGGTCCTGTTAAGCGGGAATTAGTCTGAAATTGTTACTACATGTTACCGTCGCTTAAAGTTTGCGTTTGATTGAACAAAACAATCAGTTTTGTCCGCACTTCAGTTGATTAGCCAATTAAGGACCATTTTATCGTTGAACGGCAAGAATTAAACAACCCAGTGGACGCAGCGCCACCTGTCAAGAAAAAATTTTTGAGAAAGATCTTTTTCGAAATTGAGCCCTTTTCGATGAAAACTGATGAAAAATCAATGATTGCTTGAATCGGTAGCGCTATAGCCATGGTCATTATATTTGATTTTAGACACGATCCAAAATTTTCAATATATCCTAATGGAACCGTCAAAGCGGCCGCCGGGAAAATTGACCGCAAATGTTAGCAATAATTGTACAACAGACGAAAAGAGCCCTTACTCTACAGCCAAGATTTTTTAATATTATTGAGACCACTGAAAAAAGCATGCAGATGCAAGAAATCTCCTTGTTTTGGTTTTGGGATGTCAATGGAGGTTTTTAATTAACTTAATTAAATTTTCTGGATGAATTTGAGGTTTTTGCAATTTAAATTTTTAAAATTGAATCGATTGTGGACTATTAGTTGCGTACGAGGAAGAATTTCCATGCAAAATGGAGGTAACGTCCCAATACGTTTTTGGGGCCATCTCTTGTTAATCAGTTTTGATTCTTTATAACGGAATATGTCGGATGATTCCGGCAACACAATATGCATGAGCTGGCTGTTTGTATATTTTTTAATTCGATAGTTTCATAGATATTATACTCTGCGGCTTACTTAGCGGTATAAGAACATCGTTCAAACGCTCGGCATAAATTTAGATGATGCATTGCAAAACAATAAATGGTGCTTTAAAAATGAATCACAAAATAAAGCAAAACTTTGTACGTCTTGTCATGAGCCAAGATTGCTCTAAATGTAAAAATTCTACAAAATTGATTGTGTGCATAAGACTTACTTTTATTCATTGTGCATCAACTTTTAGCTGATAGTTCATTAAAATTATATTCTTTAGAATGATAGAAACCTCCAGTTATTAATAACGAACATGTGACTGTTTATTCTACGTTTGGTTCGGCTCACTTTGTGAATACAGTAACTTTTAATATTCATGTAAACGCGGCCAACTGTCGTTTTCAACTTTTGTTACATAATCCGCACAAAAGGTTGTGCACTTGTGTTGCGTAACAGCTTACAGAAAAATCGCTAATCAAAAAAGCTCTAATCTGCAATTAATATGATTTATAATAATTACCTTTATTTTGACATGACTGGGTGTTCTGTCTTGTTTCAACTACTTCTAATTGCCATCAGGTATGTATTCACCAATCCCGCTAAATGACAAGTTAAGGTCACTCAATGATGAGATCTTTAAGAAAAAACATTTCAAGTGGCGATTTTTAAGTTGTATTTCATTGCTCAAATTCTCAGAAATTTCATTAAAAGTACTAAAATATGACAAGTCCAAAAAACATTTTTTGCCTCTGACAAAAAACAAATTAAATAAGGAAAAACAGCGGGATGGATCCGTTCTAGAGCATATTCAAAGTAATATGTATGCATTGTATATGTCTTTACAGTAAAAAATATTCTATGTTTAAAAATTTCTGGAAATCAATGGAGGAATAAGTAAAAAAAGTTTTTTTTTCATTTAAAAAAAATAAAGGCGAAAAATTCTCGAAAATAAAGGCAAAAAAAACAAAAATTTTTTTCAAAAATTTCCACCAATGTTGTTGTGCTAAATATTTTAACTGAAAACGACTCATCTCAGACCCAAAAGCAGATCATATCATACGTTTATGCGGAATTAAATGGAAAAATTATTTTTTATTTTTATGATGATCTACAAATAATTGCGTTTGATATAAAGACCATTTTGATAAGCCTTTAAATTGACATTCAGCAATTATTTGACGTACTAATTAATTGAGAATGGTATCAACCATTGGATCGATATTGTAGCACCGATTTGTTTTCTCTACCCCATTAACGGAGATCCTCAATTGTGGCGTTTTAAGAGTTCTTTTTTGAAAAACCGAGCTCTTCATAGATGAGTTACATATACTCTTAGGCGTTAAATTTTCATGGCCAATTGGTTCTAAAGAATCTCGAGAACGTCGAGCTTTGAAACTTTTTTGGCGAGTTAGTGGGTGCGAAATCTAGGTAAATTTTCCATTGTTCATGAAAAATTGAATATGTGAGGAAATTTTAGACAACTTCTTTTTGAACTATAGATTAAATTTTGCAAAATCTCTTTCAAAATGTTTCTTAGAAAAAAAAACCAAGAACATAAATTATTTTCTATTAAAGCTACTTTGCTTGAAACCTCGAAAACATCAATATGTTCTGTTGGAGCGAAATCGACAGCCTTGGTTTCAATCGTTCCATGAAGGCGGCATCAGGAGACCTATAATTTTCTATACTATTCAATTTTGATTCTGATTGAAAAATCAGACAAATTTAACAACTTCCCGAATTGAAAAAATAATTCTTAATTTTTGATATTGCTTTCACTGACGTGTGAAAGTTCTCACGTCAGTGTTCCTGAAAAAGTCCTACTAAATTTTTTTAAAAAATGATTTTTTCTATTTATTTTCAGAGGATACGTTGGGTTGAATTGTTTGTTGAGATGCAGCATATCTTTTCCAACTTTTGATTTATTGCATTAAGTTTGGTTGGTCATCATAAACCTTTCCTTGGTTTCATTCAAGGTCATTTATGATCCCCGGTAATTATACAAGGTCATATATGATTTGTATGATTTCCCCGTAATCATACAAGTTTCAAACAAAAAAATGAAGTAGTTGTAAGCAATTCCGATTGTAGCAGCCACAACGCTGAAGCAGTATAAAATACACCAGAGTCACCCAAAAGAGGATTCATTGAGTTTCACTTTTCCCAGTAACCATACAAGGTCATATATGATTTTTATGATTTCTTGTTAATCATACAAATTTCATACAAAAAAATGCTGTAAACGATTCCAACCGTAGCAACTATCACGCTCAATCAGTAAAAAAATACAACCGATTCACCCACACGATGAGTGGGATTTATACAAAAAATATATATGATTTCCCTGGTTTCATATTTCTCCATAAATTGTTTTTTGGATTTTTTAAAATCTTATGAGATGTGAACTGTGAATTTAATCCTAGTTTTACCCACAAGAATCATATACAATTTCCTGGGTTTCACTCAAGAATCACATATGATTTACTAGGCTTCATGCAAGGATCAGATATGAATTCCTTGGTTCCCTGCAAGTATCGTACTAGGAAATACGTTATGAGTTGTATGACATCATGTATGATCCTTGTATGGAACCAAGGAAGCGGCGGCCCGGGAAATGTTTTGAAAAAAAACGCAGTTTTTTAACACGTGATGATAAAAAATATAAAAAACATGCATCACCAAAAGTTTACTCAACGCATTAGAAAAATACTGCTGAATTGAGATATTAAAATTGTCTCCAGAAATTAAAATTATGTCGCTAAAAACTACTTTTTTAAAAGTCGGAAATATAAAAATATCATAAAAAAGAAACTGATCGCATTGCACACTACGAATATTTATCCACCAGTTTGCCAAGATGGTACTCGTTTGTTTCAGACTCAGCGGGTGCTTGACAACCGATGGTAAGCTGCAAATGATTTGACATTGAATAATCAAAGCTTTTAAAAGAAGCTATCAGGCCTAAAGGTATCACTTCAAGCTGCATCAATGGGAAAAACCAAACATAGGAAAGTTCTTAAATCTATATAACAGATCTGATAACCCGAGTCCGGCTCGGATGCCAGTTTTGAAAGATATTTCATCAAGCTTGGATGCCAGATTTGAAAGATCTTTCTTCAAAATATTGCATAATTATGCATCATCTTGCAAAGCTCTCTTTCAAAACCTATCAAGATATACATCTCAAACCGAATTGAGTTACCAGGGCTAGGAGGACTACCGTAATCCTATCGACTTGGGCTATAATCTATAAAGAAAGTCCATTATCATTAAAAAGTGAATATATTTAAAAAAAACATTAAATAGCATTGCAAAATCAATAGAAAGACATCAGAGTTATCAATCCATGGCATAAATTAAGCTGTCCTTCTCATTCTCACTTGATTTTTTGTTAACTTTCGAACACATAAGCACGAAATCATTTTTTTGGTGCAGTGGTGGCCAAGAAAAGAACTAAATACATCAACGGTGATTAACATTTAGCAAAAAGAATTAGAACAGTCTAGGAAAAGCTAAATGGACCAAAATGAGGAACTTAGAGGTCCAAATATATCCCAATATTTTCAGCTATTATTTACTTTCAGGTCGACGAGTTGAACCCAAAGTGATAAACGATAACTCATTGGGAAAAATTAACTAATGCCATCCTAATAAGTCTTCAAAAGTTTTCAATTTCATTGGATTCCAGAGTAACAACTATTATCAGCTTTCGGAAAACAATGTTATATACTTTTATAATATAAGTTAGAGAAATATACCACTGCTTTCTTTGGGAAAACTTCAATTCTGGCTCACAATATCAATACTTAATAAATATACATTTATATAATTATACCTTAATAATTAGTTCAGTTTTAAGATAAGTCAAATTTCAATCACAAAGAAGATAAAATCATTAAGCGATTGAACATTTGGCCTACTTACTGTAGAAAATGATTCAGAACTCACATTATAGCTTTCACTAAATAACAGAACAAGGAGGCACGGTAATGTGCGTTTGCACATATAGTACTGACCCCGCTCATCCATATTTTTTGTCTAATTGTCTTCCGAAAGAAGAAGAGACAGAAAACTTTTTACAATTTACATTTATCTCGAAAAAAATTGGTGCATAAAAAATTGATATAAACTCAAACCATTAAACGAATTAAACAATGACGTAGTAGAGGGCCGATGAGAAAAGCTATTAACAATACTACGAGAAAAGACATATGAAAAACCAAATAAAACCAAATATTATCTACGATCAAAACATAATGTATATTTTTCTTGAGAACACTTAATATCAAAATAGCATCACATAAAAACTATGGAACAAGTGGACAAAAAAACAACACAAATCTACAAAAAACAACACAAATGTGAAAGTAAAGAAAACATATATCTTGACAAGTCATGAAAAATTTTAGCTATCAACTGAAATAGTTTCTTTTTTAATTCCAAGAGAGGCCATTGAGACTTCTAATTATCCAGAAAATGTCTAACATCTATTAAAAGAACAGCAAACACTGAAGACAATGAAAAGTGCGAGGAAAATGTGCTAAAAATCAGTTTCCAAGCTAAAAAAAGTAAAATTACTTATAAATAAATGGGCCTGCATTCAAAGTAGCGTGACAAATTATGAAAAAATAAACTCAAAACCATTATTTAAAGCATGAAACCAAAGATTTTAAAAAAATTAAAGTTCAAAACCGATTTCAAGCTGCCAATATTGAACTGGCACTTAAATTTACTGGCAACAAGGAAACAAGAAATGAAAGCCGAAAGAGTTTTTAAAAATGATTTTTTTTTGTAAAGCAAATAAATTCAAAGCCATGAAAACCAATTGCCATGGACTTAAACCCTTCAGTAATTTAGATTTTTTCTCCAAAGAAAGCCTGAGGCCTGTCATTTTCCAGAATATTTTACACCAGTACAAAACGAACGAATAAAAAACGCAAAAATAAAAAATTCCTTTAAATTTGCGGGAAAACGGTGTCGAAGCTATTAAAACCATAACCTATTTGTGCCTTCTCTCACAGTTGTTATAGTGTTATGTATTTTGTCATTAATGTAAAAGTGTGACAATACAATAAAGGCAAATGTGCAAAAATTCTAAAAGGAAATGGACCAATTTACAAAGAAACGAAATCTCTTAGTCTCAAAGCTAAAAAACCATATCGGAAACCATATAGCAGTGACGACTAAAATTAATTAATACAAAATGACAACAACTAAGAACCAAAACTAAAAAAACAATTTTACTCAAAGAAAATGTTGAAGCCATAAAAATTTGAGCTTGTAACTGAATATTTGGAATATGTTCAAAGAGTCTCAATTCCACGTAAGTAATTGCCGTTAATTGAGTAATTAAATGTCATATCATTCCGGTGTAACAGTATTTCGGTAATTAAATTAAATTAAGCTTTGTTTTTGGTGTTGTACTTTGGAAGCAGGTGATTGTTCTGATTGTTAGAGAAAAACAAAATTTGACGACTGAAAGTCTATGTATCAATGTAGCGTTGATATTTATCGAGGTGAATTGGATGAAAAATTAGTTCCACCACAGTCTTATAGAAAGCAAAAGAAAAACTATTCAATTTGGGAATTTGAGAAGATTGTGTCAGCAGTTTTAAGGTCTGCAATTCTGACCAATTTAGTAAAAAAATGGATGCACTTTGATGGAAAAGAGGCCGAATTACGAAAAATTTAGTCAAAATGTTCAACTCAAAATGTTCAGCTATTTTATTGTGTCTACAATTTTGTCTAAATTTAAAAATACTAACACGTTTGCTACCTTTTTCAACATAATTTTTGCAATGATGGCAACAAAAAAAAACGACAAAAATTTTGAAAATGTGGATAACAAGCCAATTTTATTCATAAAGATTTAAACCTCAGTAAATCTGTGGAGGAGAAATTCAAAAGTTAAAATGTTTTGAATTCTACATTTCACGCTGGACGAGCTTTCAAGTGATACCACTCGCAACTCTCTACGATGAATATATCGATCGGCCAAAATTGACTGAACAAAGAAAACCCATTTGAATATTTATATATATTTATATTATATATATATATATATATATATATATATATATATAATCACACACCACATATATATATATATATATATATATATACATATATATATATATATATATATATATATATATATATATATATATATATATATATATATATATATATATACAGTCTACAAAATTTCTTTCCCATCAGGTTGGGTCGGAACAAAAGTCAAAATTTTGTGGTCGATGTTTCTTCCCCGTCAAGGTTGGTCGGAACAAAATTTAAAATTTCGTGGTCAATCCAAAAAAAACAATGTCGTTTTTGTCTTCATTTCAGATATTTTTGGGCTGCCCCCATGCAGTAGACTGTTTTAGGCAGAACCAATAGCGTCTTCTTTTACTGACAGTTTTTATTAGCGCATAATTTTCTTATTGTTCGGACCCCACAACTATATACACAAATGGGTTCTTTTTGTTCAGATAATTTTGGCCGATCGATATATTCATCATAGAAAAATGTGAGGGGTATCATTAAAAAGCACTTCCAGCGTAGAATTCGAAACTAAATTTTTTTTATGAGTTTCGTTTTTCGAGGAGTTATCGAGGATTGAAGTTTTGTGTGAACACCGGATATTTGCCATGATTTTGTTCACTTTTAGTGTAAATTTTGAACAAATTAGGATTTTTTAAATAAAAAATGTTAATTAAAAATTACATTTCACGCCACAAATTGAATCATTTTTGAGTTCCTAATAGACGAAAGGCGATTAAAAAGACTATTTCTGGTCTCATGGGGAAGTTTACTATCAATTGAATCGAATTATATTTGAGAGCTCTTTTTTTTAGAAAACTTTTCATATTTTTTTTTATGTTTTTTTTATGTCAAATAGAGACTAGTCACCATTCATATTGAGGTTCCGTTAATGGCAAACTTGATTTACTGTCTAATGAAGCCCAATCAATAAAAATTCCTTTTCAAGAACCGTTCGTATTTTTTTGGCTTCGACTCTGAGCTTTCGTAATTTTAAATGAAATTATGATTTCCTTTTTGAGGTTTTACTAAATTTTGGAGTCCTATGGCATAAACTCGCTGACTAAAAGTGTAATAGGTTTCGTAATGAGCATTTGGTTAACCTATCTAGGGCATCGAGTGGACAGCTAGTGGCTGTTAAGGTTTTAATTTTTTAAAAAACTTAAGCGATCATAAACTTGTTTTCGTGAATTTTAAGTCATTCTCAGCAATAAAAGGGCCCTTTCTTTTCTATTACGACCAAAATTATTCTGGTTAGCGGTTTTGTCTTCTAACTATGTGTTATATGACTTCAATGCCATACGATTTCAAATTTTTTTAAAAAAAGTTTTGGATATTTTGTATTTTTGGTTCCTCTTGAAATCCTATCATCTTATCAGGATATTGATAACTCCCATTGGCTTAGAGAAGACTTTCAATGACTCTTGGATAAAAATTTCAGAGAAAATCTAAAGTTTCAAAAGTTTTCGACACTTTCTTCTCGCACTTTTCTACTGAATTTTTGGTTTTTTCCCATAGCCATAAGACTTATTTTCATGTCTTATTGATTACCTATGTATGAAAATTATCCTTGTACTCCAATCGTGGCATAACTAAGCGTGTCTATTGACTTCCGTTGAGAGCTATTGAATTTAATGGCTGTTAAGACATTATAACAGATTTTTCGTGAATTTTTTTAAATAATAATAACCGATCTGAAACTCAATTATGTGAAATGTAAGTCAGTCTGTGTAATGAAAACACCCTCTTTTTTTCTACTTCAACGAAAAATAATCTAGTTAACGGTTTTAACTTCTAACTATTGTTGTTATGACTTCGATGCACGGTTCAATATTTTTTTCGTAACTTTGGTTTCTTTTGGAATCTTTATTTATTATCCTAATATTGATACTTGCATTGGCTTAGAGAAAACGTTCAATGAATCATATATAAAATTTCCAGAGAAAAGGTCATGTTTTAAAAGCCTTCGACACTTTCTTCTCCAAATTTTCTACTTAATTTTTGGATTTTGGCTGTTTTTGTTGGTTTTCATAGTCAATGACTTAGTGTAACGTCATATTGATGACTTATAAATAACAAACATTATTGTCGTCTTATATATTAGGGTATTTTTTAGCTTCGAATTTTAAGCTATTGAATTTAATGGCATTGATACTACGGATTTTCTCAATTGTTTCGTGGTTTTAATGTATTTGTTCAAATTTGTTGATTTATTGGAGTCGAATTGTTAAAAAGAACAATCGCATAAAAATGAATTGAAAGTAGAAAACTTTTTACTGAAAAGTTCATCTTTTAATGGCTTCCACACTTGCTCATTCCTGCTCATTTTCTTTTTTGAATTTGCTGTTTCTGCCTGTTTTTTATTTAAAATCTTTAGGTAGCCGTAAATGTTGACCCGTCTCATCAGCTTTTAATTGAGAATTGAATGATTATCCAAAGCAGTCAATTTATAGCAAATAGTCTTAAAGTTTTTTATATTATACATATCAAAGATTTTTAAGGATTTTTCAGTTTTTTCAGTGTTTATTGTTCTATTCGTCATCTTGTAAGTTATTCTCATCAATCAGAGGACCCCTACATTTCCTTGTAATTTACAAAATAACTTATTTACTG
>NC_134470.1:32154207-32171707 GCF_964194025.1 Convolutriloba macropyga
CAACGTACCTACACCCATTCCACCTACCAACACCCTTCACCACCACCTACCTGCCCACACCTACCAACTCCCCCCCCCCACCAGCACCTACCCACACCCCTGAACTGAAAAAATTTTAACAATTTTTATGTTATATTGGTCTGCTATTTTTGTTATTTCTAGTGTTTTTTCGATATTCTAATTTTGTCCAATTTATGGTAGAGATTATTTTGCACGACTATTCGAGTCGTTTCCGGTATTCTACCGGCTATGTTTTGTTGTTTTTTTTTTTCTCTTAGCGGTTTTAATGGCCGATGGTTGTAATGATGCATAGTATTATTTAATTCAATTATTTTTTTGGTTGTGTAACGATTTTTCAAAACTCAAACATATATTTTTGATTATCTCTTTGTCAAAAATGTAAGTCAAAAGACAGTTAAGCCAAAAATGTAGATGAGCGCGGGTCGGAACATCATGTGCAAAGTCACATTAACAAGCCTCCTTGTTTGGAACTTAAAAAATCAGCTGCAGACATCTTGACATTGGATGAAGTAGGCCTTGAGAACATTCTCCAGCTAAAGTAGTTTACTCTGAACAAAGATATTTGAAAAGAGGTAAATTTGAACAGTAAGTAAGCTAGCAATCTAAAAAAATGTCATAAGTTTTGCTTTTCAGTAATAGCGTAAAATTGCATGAAATTTCTGTATTAACACCTCTTTTACAATGGATTGCTTTGAGAAAAAAAGGAACATTATACAACAATAATAAAAAATGATTTTGTTTGGGTATCAACATGTATTTGCGTAAAACAAGAATAAATGACAGACTGCCGACGAAAGCCGCAAAGTAGACTGTTGAAACCCACTGAATGGAACAGACCACCAATGTCATGTACGAAAACAATGATTCTAGAATCATGATTCTCAAATATATTTTTTTATGCAGAAAACTTTAAAACACAAACGAATCTCATTTATAATATTTTTAGTTTTCCGATCTGGATGATTTGCAAGGAATTTAGGCTGCAAATAGAACCCTAGCTGAGAAGACCGAACAAAAACGATTAAAAATTTGTAAGAAATTTTTGGTTTCTTCGGTTTCAAACGTAAGAAAGCTTTGGTATGTTCGGTTTGTTCAAAATTGTTGGTTGCCAACGGAAGATAGATTCGGTATGATCATTTTTAGATGATTTGGCATGTTCAGTATTTAAATTTAAGAGTAAATCGTCGGTATGTTTGGTTAAGACGAAAGAAATTGTCGGTTTTTTCCATCGTTTTCTCTGTATAATCTGGTCAAACGTTTTGATACCGCTTTTTGCAGACAAAACGGTTCTTCTCGGGAAAAAAACTTCTGAAACAATATTCGAATTCATTTAAGTTTTTGTTAGCTCATTCACAAAAATAATTGAACGAGTAAAAATTTCTTTACTCAGTAAAAATTTCAATAAAATTATTTTATACTTGTTGAATATTGATGAAAAATCTGTTGATTAAAATACATTCACTGAGTTTTGACATATTTTCTTGTAATTTGCAAGCAAAGTTTTTGAGGGTTGCTTGCGTTTCAAGAGGCCCAATGCCAATCGTTTTTATTGTTTGATCTGCTGGACTAATCTGCTTTTCAGACTCGGATCTTAAAAATCCTTGTTTTTCGCTAAACGATACCGAATCTGGCTAACGTTTAAAAACGACAATAACAAATCTCTTTTACCTTAAAAAACGAGGATACCGAATCTGTCTTACGCTTAAAAACGACAATACCGAATCTTTCTTATGTTAAATACCGAACAAAAACGACAATATCGACAAAAACTCATAGGAAATTTCGTCGTTTTTGGCTAGAATAAAACGACGATACCTTCTTATGTTGAAAAACCGACAATTTTTTAATTAGGGAAGGAGGTTACTCTTTCAATTTAGATTTAATAAGTGAGTGCGAAAGATATGTTCTTCAGTGAGAAAAGCCATTTATGATCAGTATCGATAAATAATGGTATATAACACAATTGACATAAAGACACATATCAAGAGAATAATAAATAGTGTCGAGCAAATAAATCCAACTGATGAACCGAAAAAGTAACTGACGGTGAGGTGAAGTGACGAAGTGGGGTGGCAACGAACATTGAAGAAAAAAACGTTTTAAAAATTTTTTCTTCCCGAACAAAACAGATTAAAGAAGTAAAGCAAATATCAAAAATGACATTGTTTGAATACCGATTTATTTTGAGAATTTTTATATGAGGCGCTCCTGAAACAAGATTAAGAAGCCAAAGCCAGAAAAAAATTGTTTGGTTTGTATGGTGCACCAAACAGCACAAAAGTTGTCCGTAAACCATTTGATTCTCATATATTTCTGAACAAACAACTTTCACATAAATTTTAGCAATAGAAGAAAATAAACTGATATATGCAGGCAGCAAAGATAAACAAAGAGTCCAAATTTTGACTTGATTTCGTGAGTTATTGGTCGGACCCCACTTGTGGGGGGAGGAACTATATACTCAAATGGGTTTTTTTGTTCAGTCAATTTTGGCGGATCGATATTTTCATCGCAGAGAACTGTGAGTGGTGTCATCAAAAAGCTCGTCCGGCGTAGAATTCAAAATTAAAAAGTTTTTTTTTGAAATTCGTTTCTTTCAAGGAGTCATCGGGGATTGAAGTTTTGTGTGTACACGGGATATTTGGCATGATTTTGTTCACTTTTAGTGTAATTTTTCTTCAAATTAAGATATTTTCTATAAAAAATAGTAATTCAAAATCACAATTCGGGCCAAAAATGAATCAATTTTGTGTTCCTTATAGACTAAAGGGTATAAAAAGTGTAGATCTGGTCTCATGGGGAAGTTCACTATCAAAAAAAAAAATTCGAATTCTATTTCAGAGCTCATTTTTTCAGAAAGGTTTTCATTTTTTTGCTTCTTTGAGTCACCTAGAAACTGGTTACTTTTGATATCACTGTTCTGTTAATGGCAAACTTCATTTACAGTCAAATGAAGCCCAATGAAAAAAATTTGGTTTTCAAGGAATTGCTCATGTTTTATTGGCTTCGACTCTGAATTTTCGTAATTTTAAATCTAATTTTGATTTTCTTTTTGAAGGTTTTACAGAATTTTTGGCATATACT
Source organism: Convolutriloba macropyga (assembly GCF_964194025.1). Lineage (NCBI taxonomy): Eukaryota > Metazoa > Xenacoelomorpha > Acoela > Convolutidae > Convolutriloba > Convolutriloba macropyga. The sequence goes on from NC_134470.1 coordinate 32,157,313, forward strand.
CAAAATACAAATTACAAAAATTCTCGTGATGAGCATTATGTGAACCTATCTAGTGCTTTGAGTGGACAGCTAATGGAATAAAAAGCTAATAAAAACTTCAAAAGGAGTTTTTCGAAATTTTTTTTCATTATTAACCAATCATAAACTTATTCTCGTGAACTGTAAGTCAATCTCCGTGATGAATGCACACTCCTCCTACGTACTGCAACCAAATTAAATCTGTTCAGCGGTTTTGTCTTCTAACTACTGGTTATATGGCTTCAACACCACAAGATTTCAAAAAATTTTTAAATTTTTTTTGGACATTTTCGTATTATCGGTTACATTAGAAATCTTACCACATTATCCTTATTTGATGGCTCCCAATGGCTTAGAGAAGACCTTCAATGAATCAAAGATGAATGTTCAGAGAATAGATTATGGTTTAAATGGCTTCGACAATTTCTTCTCTCATTTTTCTACTGAACGTGTGGTTTTTGCCTGTTTTTGTTGTTGTTTTTATAGTCTTAAGACTTATTGTGATGTCATATTGTTCACCCATTAACCCAATTTTTTTTTTGTTTTTTCGGTGCATATCTGAGCGTATTTATTACGTTGAAAATTATTGAAATTAATGGCTGTTAAGACTTTAAAAATAATTGTTCGAAAGTTTTTTTGAACATTAACTAACCTTAAACATTTTTTTCGTGAACTATTAATCGGTCTCAGTATTAACAGTACCCCAATTTTTTCTGTTGCAACTCAAATTATTCTTTTTAGCGGTTTAATCTTCTGACTATTGGTTATATGACCTCAATGCCTCAAGATCTCAAAAAATTTTTTTGTCTTTTTCCTATTATTGGTTGCTTTTGAAATCACATTATCCTAATATTTATAGCTCTCATTGGCGCAAAATAGACGTTCATAAAACTACAGATGAAGTTTTCAGACTTAAATTGTTTCGACACTTATTTCTCCCAATTTTCTACAGAATTTTTTGTTTATGCCTGTTTTTGTTATTGTTTTCATAGTCATAAGACTCATTTTGGTCTGTAACTGATTACTTATGCATTACAAACATTCTTTCCCTCCGATTGGAGCATTTCGGAGCGTATCTATTAACTTCCAAAAAAAACTATTGATTTAATGGCTGTTAAGACTTTCAAAAAGATTTTGAGAAACTTTTTTTGATTATTAACGAACCTTTGCTTTTTTCGTGAACTTTTAGTCAGTCTGAGCTTTAGTAGGACCCCTTCCCTTCTACTGCAACCAAAAGTAATGTGGTTAGCGGTTTCATCTTTTATCTATTAGTTTTACTGCTTCAATGCCACGATTTTTCACAATTTTCTTTTTAATTTTTGCATATTTTTTTCTAATTTTTGGTTAATTTTAAAATCTTATCAGTTTACACTATGAAGGATTGTTCCCATTGGCTCAGGGAGGTTGTTCAACGGATCGTAGATTATTTTTTTTAGATTGGAGCTCATGGTTTAAATTGCTTCGACACTTTCTTATCTCATTTTTCTACTGAATTTTTGGTTTTTGCATCTATTTGTTGTTGTGTCCATAGTCAATGACTAGCTGTAATGTCTTATTGATAACTTTTGGATTTTGAACGGAACATTTTTGTTGTCCCATGGAGGCATATTTTTGCGCATTTACTGGCTTCCGATGAGAGCTACTGAGTTTAATAGGCGTTGATACTACGAGTTTTCTAAAAAAAAATTTTGGAGTTTCTATAGTATTTGTTCAAATTTGTTATTTTTTGAACTCAAATTGTTAAAAAGAAACAATCACAATGCTGTTAAAAAATTAGTTGAAAATAAAAATGTTTTCAACTGAAAAGTTCAATATTTAAGGATTTCGACAATTTTCTCGCACAGTTTTTTTTATGAATTTGCTGTTTCTGACTATTTTTTTGTTCTTTAGGTAGCCGTAAATTGCTGAACGGTCTCATCAGCCTGTAATTGAGGAATGAATGAATGATGTTACCCAAAGCAGTCACTTTATAGCCAAAGCAGTCTTAAAGTTTATTATATACATTTTCAAAGATTTTTCAATTTTTTCAGTTCTTGTTGTTCTTTTGACCAACTTGTAACTTATTTTCATCATTGAAAGGTTCCATCCCATTTCATTTATTTCAAAACATCATATCTACTTATATTATGTCGTCAGTTTATTTTTGTACAATATGCGTTTGCATAAACGTTTTTTGAGTGGTCAATTTTTGTAACTCTGTTTCTCTTCTTCCAGCACAATCGCGTAATAGCAGATCCCAATGGTTTTCAAAGGCGGCCCAAGTAAACTTTTTCAATCTCTCAGTTCAAATCTTTTCACCGAAATATTAGAAATATCAATTGATTTGAAAATACATAATGTTCAGATAATAGCCAATGATTTTAATGGTATCAGTAATTTGTGTTTTTGCAATCCGTTTGTAATTTTTTCTGAATCTTTAGTCCCTTTCTATGACTTAGTCTATACAAAGGCAGGTTGTTTTGGTTTCGTAATAACTTTTTAGCAAAATACCAAGGATTATTTTGTGAAAAGTTAATGAATAAGGCTTTTGAAAGCTCTTGATTTAAAAAATGTTGATTAATTTTTGAATTTCGCTCTATTTTTCGTTCTCTTTGTCGACTTGTTAGCTTGTCTCATTAGGAAGAGTTAGGAATAAATGTTCACAATTTAATGTTCCATAAGTGATTTCAGAAGTAATTGTTTTCGTAAGGTAAGCCAGGGAGTTAACATAATGCAAAAAAGACGTCACGAACACAAATTTTAACTGCAAAGCAGTAAAAGTCACTTAAGTCAATTCCAAGATGTCAGGGTAAGACAAAAAAATCTGTTAGTCGAAGTAAAAAAATTGGACCGCAATAATAGTCACCTGGAATTGCTGACAAGGTTATTAATAAAGATTATAAAAGACGCCATTCAAGTCATTCACTATATCTTGGTTGACCTTCGCGAAGGTATCAAGCTTCTAATCAACGACTTCGTTTGATTGCCAAATTTTCTTTTGAAGAAATCCACTTCCGTCTTACTATGTCTATTAAAAAATCGCAATTAACTTTCGAGCGCAATTTTTGACAAACCCTAATTATAGTAATTGGTACTGTAACAACTTCATTAAAATTTATCAACAGCGAAATATAAACCGAAGCACTCAATTTTTTTTTGCATTTTTGTTAGAATCTAACAAATCCCAGATTGAAGTCCCAGACCAAAAGTCAATATGTCCAGACCGTTCCAGACAATACATATCTATGTCCAGACAAATCAGACGGAAAACGTATCTATGTCCGGATTTTCGTGCGCCCAAAATAATTGTGCATTCATGTCCAGACTATCATGCATTCAAAAGTGCCTATGTTCAGACTTTCGTACTGTCAAAATTTTTTGTGCGTTCTTCGTGCTTTCAAAAGTGCGTATGTCCGAATTTTAAAAACGTTCATGTCCCGAACTATTGCCATTTTTATTCTTATAAGTTTTACACAACGTATTTATAATGTATTCTTTTCAACAATTACATGTCATGGTGATCGTTGTTATTAAATACCCCAGCAGATGGTACATTTCAAATTAATAAAAGGTGCTTGATGAAAATATTTGTTGAAGGGGGTGCGAGCCACCCATTAATTAAAACTTGATTTTGATTTACAACTTAAGCAATGATCTACAATTCTAGGCGTGAAATTTTCCTCGCAGAAAGTTTTTACTCGAGTGAACACAATGGTAGGAAGGTTTGGTCAAACATGGGCTTATCAGCTTTTGGCATTCTTGTTTTCAATCCAAAATTTTTGTGAGCTCCAGGTTCACTATGTATAGACTTTGTGAGTTCATTCCGGTCTGAACATATCAACTTTATCTTGGACCTCAGCCTCGGAAAATTCAAGTTCGATTCTATATGTTATATTTGCAAAAAAACACACTGAAGGTTATAATCATTGAGCGACACATTGAAAGATTTTTTTTGTTCGAAAAACGTAGATACCACATGTTTTTCTTAAAGATAACATAAACCCTGTGTTCTTGCTGATTATTCTGTATTATTTGTGGTAGCAGTTACACAAGCCGATTTGCAAACCAGACAATTTTCACGCAATGATTCCACGTGATAGAAAAAAATTTGGCATATCTGTAATTTAAGTTGTCACTGGCTTTGCCCGCGATTCCTAATTAATTCTCATAGCGGAAGAGACGCAAGCCATGGACATTGGTCCGCTTAGGTTCTTGCCCACTAGATATTTAAAAAATGAGGTATTTTTGTTTCTTTCGTGTACTGGAAAACATCCTATTAGTTCTATGCGTGGTTAAGATTGTAACGGCTAAATATGTTGTTTCTGATGTAACTATTTCATAGCTTTGGGCTTGCTTTTATGTCAACTTATTTTTACCTCAGTTACTTTGAGTTCACATTACTTTGTGTATATGCATTAAGATACTCAGCTCTTAGAATCAATTCAAAAATCCAATTCACTTATTTCCTACACCTCAATTTCTATTGACCTCTCCTTTTTTAATATGTTTTAATATATGATCGGTAAGATATGATTGCTAACATTACAAGTAATTACCAGTAATTCGTATATTACTTTGGAAGATTAACAAGCATCAAGCATAACTTTTATGATTGGTACCAGTCAATTAGGGATTAGCCACCATGGTGTAATTTGACAGTTTACTATTACGGCGTAATGAATCAGTACTTCTAAGCCGTAAAACTGGGGCCCGGTTGCACAATTTGTAACCTTTTTTGTTCATATAAATAGTTGATGTTAGTCCAACTCTTTTTTAGCACCCAATCTGTTATACCCCCTCCCTCCAGAACGCCTATTTTTGAACGCTCCATGTGGCGCAGATGCTATTTTTTTCCAAGAAATTGTTTCAAATTAGAACGGGTTGCTACAATATGGGATCTCAATTTGTGTATGCCGTTCTAACTTGACGGTCTCTAAGGATCTAAGGATGTGTGCCTATGGCTTTTTTGTGCTATAAGTCTTAATTTAAAGATTGGGACTGAAAGTGTTATTTTACAAAATGATTAGTATAAATAAACACAGTTGCTAATTACCAGTGAAATTGGGTTGAGCTGCCCGATAGTTGTTGTTTTGGAATAGCCTGGTGCCATTGAGCCTCTGGTTGATTCGTTGTCTATTAATTGTTTATGTTCTTTGGAAGGCACGTCTAAGTTAAAATGTTTTTGAAAGATATGTTTAATCTTTTTTAAACTAGAAATTGATAGCACAATTTTTTGACAAAAGACTAAGCTGTTGTCTGAAGCCGTTATTGAAAAAAATCAGTCCCATCCCACTCATTTGCTCAATATTATCAAAGAAGCATGGGCCATTAGGGGGTGAGTTCACGTTCACGTTCTTAGTGAAACGGTTCCTTAATTTTCCGTGAAATTGGCCGTGAAATTAAGAGAATAAAGTCTGCTCTTTTCAAGAAATTGTTGTTGCTTTTTCCCCTAAAAGATTTTAAGAAGCCGGAGTTTTGGGGCCTGTTCGGTGCCTAATTTTTTCTCCGTCTGCTCTTTAAAAATCGATTACCGTGAAGTTTGTTGGGGAATTTATTGCATTCCTCCTGATACACATTCCTTGCACTTATTATTTTCCCTTAGTTGAAGCTGTCAATTCAAGAGCAGGGAAATTAAGCCGTACTTGCGACGCCTATCTAAATTTAGTTCTTTTTCTAGTTTAAAAGTGGTCCTAAATAATCCAGTCTTAACTTTAGGCTCGTTTACTAATCAGAAAAGTAAAGGCTCAAATGTTAATTTATTGTTAGCCTAAGCGCGGGTTAATTTGTTTGATGGATGCTAACAGTAAGGGTAATCAACGCTTTAAGGTATGCGGTCAATATGCCGGATTAATTATGGGTTCATTTCCAGCAGCTCTAATAATACAGTTGAGCTGTAAGAACTCAAAAGTTGTTGGGGGGGTGTAAAAAATCCACTCTAATTTTAATCTTAAAAATTTGTTAACTGAATCTTCCTGGTTGAGCCTAGAAAATAGTGCGTGATCATTATTTGCCAGTGCGCGTTATGTAAGCACAATTGTTGCGATAAGATTCCATGTCTTTTGTGGCGTCCGGCACATAACCCTAGTCCACTTTAACCAACAAAATCTTGAAACGATATGTTAACGATATGTTTGGGGGTAATGTGGTAATGTCAGCGTTTTTATCTTTCTAGGTGCGTCACAGGGCAACAGCAGGGACTCTGGGTTTTACATGGGAATTGCATTGTCAGTCGTCCTCGGTGTCATAATCATCATTGGCGCGGTTGTCGCAATCTACTTCAAAGTGCGAAAAAAGTATGAGCAATAAACACATGCAACACAAAATATCATCTAAAAGAAGATGCAATTACCCTGTGTGAACATATAAGCCCCTTTTTTGAATAAAAAATAAGAATGTGAAAAGGTTGGTGACGTCGATCACAGCGCAAAAAGCGTAGCTTGTCGAGTATAAAACAACGCAGGTTTTTAATTTTGTCCTTATAATTGCCCGGGTTGAGGTCGTGGAAGTATGAACCAGACGATCCAGACACAAAACACCCATGACTCGACAGTCCAGACAATAATTGGAGTATGAATCGAAACTCCGGGAAATTGTGCGAAATTGTGCGAAATAGCGCGAACAATCAGAAATTGTTCGACAGTGGTTCGACAAACCAGACAGTGCGAAACTGCGCGACAGTCAGTCAATAGACCAGACACTAACAGAATTATTAACACACTTGGACACGCAGACACGCATGACACACCACACACACATAAACAATTCACCCACACACACACACACACACACACACACACACACACACACACACACACACACACGTACGCACACGCGCACACACACACACACACACACACACACACACACACACACACACACACACACACGTACGCACACGCACACACACACACACACACACGTACGCACACGCACACACACACACACACACACACACACACGTACGCACACGCACACACACACACACACACACACACACACACACACACACGTACGCACACGCACACACAGACGCACACACATGCACGCTTATTTGAAAATTTTATTTTAAAACGTCTATTTGAGAATAGTTGGAACATTATGTGCAATCGCACATTAACGAGCCTCCTTGTTTAATTCTGGTTTTAATCTATGACATTATTATACCTTTATTATTATTTTACTTTGTCTGTTTAGTGTTTCTTTTTTGGAGAGAGCTTTTCGAGCCTAGTTTTTTTTCTAGTGCTCTGCTCAATTCTCATACAGTTGTTTGTTTGTAACTCCGCCGTAGCCGGTCCCCAGCCCGGTTGAGAGAAGGAGGAGGGAAACACACCCAAAACATACTGGAAAATCTCAAAAAGTTGTTCGTTAGTTCAACTGTAGATTTTTTCCGACAGTATTTAACCTATTTCAGCTCTCGAAATACGAGATGCATGACTCGAATTATGTAGATTTATGATTCGAAGTAGGGGCCGCATGAATCGAATTAGGTTGATTTATGATTCGAAACGGTAGGATTATGACTCGACAGACCGGGTCATTGTTCCGAAATACCAAATTTATGAATCGAAAGACCGGGTCATTGTTCCGAAATACATGATTTATGATTCGAAATACAAGATGCATGACTCGAATTATGTGGATTTATGATTCGAAATACGAGATGCATGACTCGAATTATGTAGATTTATGATTCGAAGTAGGGGCCGCATGAATCGAATTAGGTTGATTTATGATTCGAAACGGTAGGATTATGACTCGACAGACCGGGTCATTGTTCCGAAATACCAGATTTATGAATAGAAAGACCGGGTCATTGTTCTGAAATACCAGATATATGATTCGACTTACCGGGTCATTAACTTCTTCCGGGTCCGTGTATTTAACGACCCGGAATGACACCCCCCAGACGACGTTTTGTCGAGTCATATTTCTACCACCTCGCCCCGGGTGGCCTATTAGTGTCGCGTATTTCCTTCCAGGGATTATCAATTCAATAAAAGCAAATCACTGACTCATTTGATATCGTAATTTTCTGAAACTTGCTTTTCATTTTTGTCTGAAACAAAATTTGCAACAGTTTTCGTTAACTGTAATTGGCTGTAAATCGTTAACTTCAATTCAATTCAATTAAAAAAATTTATCGAGAACTCAGTTGATATTCATGTGCTTAAGTTATCATCATTTATGTATACATTAGGGACAGAGAACGATTACAGAATAATTTAGTTTTTCGACTTAGAGCAACTCCAACTGAAGTTTAACAAAGATCATTATCGTTTGACTTGAATTCCGATAGCAAACTGATCACGGATATGAGCCTATTACGCAATGCATAATTTCATACTACTACTAAAGTATTATGGATAAAACTGACTAAAAATAGAGGTATTATTCGACTTCGAGTAAATGGTTTTACTTTTGAGGGAATTTAATTCGATGATACACTTTAATTTGATGCCGCTAAAGTGTTAATTTTGGCACGATGTGACTGTAGGTTTTTGAAGAGAAACAAAGAAGCAAGGAATCTGAATCAAGTGCGTTGTGATCTGTCATTTGCAGTCAGTAATTTGTAGAACTAGAGTTTCAAAACAATTTCGTTGAAATTGAAACCTAAAAAAATCAACAATTTGTTTCAGAAATCCTGATAGGAACCCTGACCGAACTGAAGAGAGCGTATATGAAGAATATGAACCGTAAGTAATAATATTACTATACAAAGTAATTGAATTCTATTGGGAGGTTGCCTCTTATTCGACTCAAAGGGAAGTAATGGTGAATTTTTAAAAAATAATCGGGGAATTCTATTTTTAGAGGATATGTTTTAGAGGAAGTATAATGTTGCACGTGAAAAAAGTGTATAGACTAGAAAAAAGTATATAGAGTGGATGTTGTTCAAGAATCATTCTGAGGAGAACGAGAAACGTAGGTGTAAAAAAAGAGCCAAGCGATCAATATTTTTGATATCGTGCAGTTTTCTCAAAGCGTCTTTTAGTTTCAACTCCAATTTTTCCAAAAGTTGATTATTTCAATTATCCTAGCTAGTAATAGTACGTTTGGGATGGGATCATGTTTGATGTTTGAAACAATCATTAAATGAAAAATGGAGCTATTTTTAGTTGTCGATTATTGGTAGTCGATTATTAAATGAAGAATATTATTATTGTACCTTTTGTTTTTACCAGAAGTTGTTTTGGAATCTCAAATTGTGACGTCAGTTTTCCAGATATTTTATCAGTTTTTCTTATTAATTAATAGTTTAGTGGTTATTTTTTCAAAGTTTTTTGGGTAATGAAGAAGGGAAAATTTTCCACTATAATTTTAAATAAGAGGGTGAAAGCGTTTTGATTTTTGTTCACAAGCAACAAATTGACTTCTATTTTTACTTTTTTACTGAGATCTTGTTATTGGAGGGAGTCTATTTTGTAAATTACTTTCCCAATCATTTCTCATTCCATTCTAAGGTTCTAATTTTCTTGTTTTCTCTTGGCAAATTCTTTGAATTTCGAAATCAGCACTTGTCCTGTTATGCTTTCTATTTGCCACAATGCAATTTAGAAACTGAGCGTAACGTCTTTCTTCGGCATTCACCAAATTTGGGCAACTTGTCTTGCTGATTATTTCCTTGCGATGACTTTTATTGTTCCGACCACTCTCTGAGGGGGGAGGAACTATAAACTCAAACGGGTTTTTTCTGTTCAGTCAATTTTGGCCGATCGAGCTGTGAGTGGTATCATTAGAAAGCGAAAAATCGGTCAGACGAAAAATCAGTCGTAAAAAATGTTACGTAACATGACTAAAAAGAAAAAGCGTCCGAGTTCGCGCAGGAGAAATTAAGCATACATAATAATATATTGTTTCCATAGATCCAAAGGACAAAATATCTTAAACATGTATATTGACATCAAGACAAAATGATTATAACTATTGGAGAGCACTATTAGGCTACGAAGGCCTGTTTTCAAGTGTCTCAAGCGGAAATGAAATCACTGACGTATATGCTGTTAAGAAAAACAGGAAAAATTACCACTTTCAAAAAATACAGAATTATTAACATTTAATGTCAAAATTTGGTCTCTTAACTAGTAAATTTAGATAATAAATTCCAATTGTCTACGATGTAATTATCAAGAATTTTCCAAACAAAAAAACTTTAGTTTGAAAGTTTATTTTAGTACGAATGTTATTTACAAAGTTTGCCAAATACAATAGAAAACAATTCATCGCCTTCCTGAATTTAGAGCTGCCGGAAAAATTCTAATATTTGTTTTTGAGTGGAAAAATTTCCTACATCATCGTAATTTTAGGAATCTCATCTTCGGAGGCTCAATGATCAAGAGATGAGAATGAGTTTTTGTTCCCAATTATTTTTGTAGCTGTTTTGAAAATTCCATAGAGGTGTAGTGCGGATACATGGTAAATGGGTAGTTTTCTTCTGATTGTTGAAATGGATGCATAATTCCTTTTGAATATCAAAATTCTTGCAATTCTGTTTATCATAATGCTCAGTAGTTTGAGAATTGTTTGCTTTATACATCCATATCTTAGAATTCCGTACCAAGCAACTGGTTGCACATTTGCTTTATGATCCGCTATCTGTGCTTAAATAAATTCTCAAAATTTAGAGAAGGGAACAGAAATTTGTTAATTTTCCTCTTTTGGATTTTCTTTTTGTAGAACCTATAATTTTTTGTTTTTACCAGCATTCAAGGTGAGCTGATTCTTGAGCCAAATTTCAGGCATATCTAGGTTTTTGTGGTGCGCATCCTCTTTTGGTCTTCAGATCATATTTGGTTTACATTTCAGTATGATCTGCACACGAAATTGTTCCAACTCGCGTTGTAGTGGAATCAATATCATGTATATAGATATTTAATAACAAAGTTGAAAAGAGCGCACACTGGGGTACACCAAATGTGTAGTCTTTGTTGTTGAATTTTGTACTATTACTAGATATGATGTTGCTAATTCTAGCACAGGTCCCCTATTCTGCAACTAAAGCTTTTTTAGAACAAAATTTGATTGTAAACAGTGTCAAAAACTTTTTAAGATCAGAGAATTCGCATGTAGTTCCCACTGTATTTCGTCCAGTTTAATCTCAGGTTCTCAACAAATCATTCGAGTGCATCAATTGTACTTCGTTGCTCTCTGAAATCGACTTGATTTTTCTGTGTTACTAAGGAAACAATTCGCCTGAATAATATTTTCTCGAAGACTTCCCAATTGTTGGTATGAGAGATATTGGCCGGTAATTGGATGGCTAAATTTGATCTCCATCCTCAATGACTGGAAATATTTTCGTTTTTTTCAAAACTTTCCCTTTCTCCACGCAATTGTTTAAAAAATTCCTATACTTAAGGGGATGTTGAAGAAGCAAAATTTTTTTAGAAAACAGTTTTTTTATCAGATTAAAAGCATCCACGCTCTATTTGTTTGTTTAACTGTCTAAGAAGATTTTTGTTTTACAGACAAACATGCTACGTACGGGTTAGCAGCTTGAGCTAGTTGTTGCTACATTGTCAAATTTAGTTGCCAGTTTGTCGCCTATTCGGGGAAAAATTATTGAAGAAAGACACGATTGTGTTGCTTTTGACTCAACTGAGAGCTCTCTAGCGACGTCAAAAAAGTTTTTGTTACCATTGCTGGGTTTCATAGCAACTTCTGCTTGACATAATTGTCAAATTGTTCCTCTTATTAGTTGTTCGACTACTTTGATTTTTCATCATACTTCTTGGCTCTATCAGATTTTTTTATGAGATATAAATGTCTTTAATGTCCTCTCTTGGAAGCAGTGTTTTTAACTTCGTAGTCAATCCAACATTTTAGCTTTTTAACTAAAAACCTTTAAAAGCGTCAGCGGATCCAGTTTTTCCTTTCACCAATGTCTGTGAATTTTTTATAAGAAAATTGTAATCTTTACTGTTTAAGAATTTCTTGGCTGCTAAAAGCTTTTCATTGTAGAACTCAATATTTGCCCTTAACTTTTTTAATGATTCTCGGGTTTTCCAGTTTTGACTTGCAAATTTTTTACTTATATCTCATGTACTCTTGTCTGGTATCTGCATTGCAAATCAATAGTGATCTATCAAAGCATTTTTTCCAAAATTTGGAGGGATCGGAAGTTTGTGAAATCTAATTACTTGCGTAGTTTTTATTTTGTTTTGTCTCCCGAGTTGCAGTATTAGGGCCAGCAAGTGCTATCTTTTTTGCTTGAAAGATATATGTTAGTTGCCTAAAACTTTTGTTCCCTTATGAAAGAAGATTATATTGAAGTCTCTACAGAGTGTGTTTCATATCTGGCTTCACCATTTCGCCTAAAAACTAAAACTTTCCAAATGTACGGAACGTTTTTGCAATAGAGCAAATTGGGAGACGAAAAAGCAGTTTATAGAGCTTTGGAATTTCTGTTCTTGAAAACTATAGAGACAGACTGATTAGAGTTTTTCTCCAGTTCTCAAGGATTTTACCTTTAGCACTACACTTTACACAAATACGGACACCGCCATCTCTTTTTCGTATCCGCACTTATGATGGCAAATAAATTTGGAAGATTAAGCAATTCCTTCTTCCATTATTATTAAATCTTGTTTCCCTAATGCATGAAACTAGTGGTTGTTGCTCGTTGTTCACAAAAAATTTGAATTCATCATATTTTTTGGCAGAGATCTAACTTTTTGCAACAAAATAACAATTAATTCGTTTTTTCCACAGGCTATCGTTTTTGTTTACCTAAGAAGGAACATTTATCATAACGCGGCCGCAGCAAAGCATAGTATTTTCTCTCCAAAAGTTTTATACAATTGATTTCAGAAATCGCACAATGATAAAAAAACAAAAAGATACATAATGAAAATATATTTTTAAGTTATTAAATAACGGTTTCTTAAAAAGAGTGTTTAGGACAGCTTTAAGTTTCAACCACAGCTGACTCCATCGAAAATAAGGAGTTGCTGTTCGTTTTGTATGTCAGTGTAACTATCCAACTTCAATTGCAAAGTGCGTATATCACAGACTGCTAATGACTAGTTGAAAAAAATCACAAACAACATGGTGATCATTATTAATTAACTTCTGAGAATTTAGAGGTTTTATCTCTTCTGTATTCTTTTCAGTTCAAAAATAATTTTACATTTGAAACATGTTTTTAAGGATATCAGAGTTTTAAGTAGACTAGAAAATAAACAGAAAGATTTTTGTTTTCCATTGTCATGAGGGTAAGCGTTTTCTTGTTTTATTTCCTTTTTTTACAGAATGACCTTGTTTTTTGATTGTCAAATGCGGAGAGAAACAACTGCTCCGGATTCTTGGCAGTTGAATTTGGATTTTTGTCTTTCTTCTTGATAGCAGTAACAATGTTCAGTTCATCAATCTCATTGATTTTTTATTACATTGATTTTGTTGGCCGTTGTTCACCGACATAGCCACATTACAGTTGTGAGTGCCTAAAATCAAGTTTTCTTCGACAGCATCGGTTTCGGTTCGATACTCTACTTCAGGCATTGGCTCATTCAAATACCTTCAATTTTCCGTTCATATGCATTTTCACATTTCGTAGCACTCTTTTGTTTTCAAATAATACCAACTTATCATTAAAAAAAAGATTTTTCATTTGACAATCGGAAATTAATTTGATTTGATTCTTTTAGAAGAAAAATGCAATCGTTGCTGTTTAAGCCGTCTGCTAAATTTTGTATCGAAGGACTCAACATTTGCTCTTCATTTTTGAATGCTTCTCGGGTTTTGCAGTTTTGACCATGCGAGAACTGCAAGTTTTTATGCTCACACCTCTTGCATTCCTTTCCGATATCTGCAATTCAACGCAATAGCGATAATTCACATAATTTGTTTCCAAACTTAGAGTGAACGGTATTTTGTGAAATATAAACTGTTTTGTCTTTTTTTTTTACATTTTTGTCTCCCGAGTGGCAGTATTAGAGCCAGAGTGCTAGCATTTTTCGTTGCGAAATGGATGTTTGATTCTAGGAGTTATTCCTCTATGAAGGAAAAATACATTGAAGTCACTACAGAGTATAAGTCTCATATCTGAAATCTCAATTTCGTCCAGAAAGTTTCCTAATGTATGCAAACTTTTCTCAATTGTGCAACTTGGGGAAGGTAAATGCAGCTTATAACGAACTCGAAATCTTTTTGCTGGACAAGTAAAGAGACAATTTGAACAGAATTGTTTGCCAGTTTCTATGGACTTTTTTTAGCACTACACTTTACACAAAAGCCAACACTGCCACCTCCTTTATTCCTCTCTGCGCTTATGATGGTATTATGATTTATACGGTCACAAAAAGGCTTTCTATCAGTATTGTTAAACCATGTTTCCGTTATGCTTGAAACTAATTGCTAATGTTTGTCGTTCACAAAAATTACGAATTCATCATTTTTTTGG
>NC_134470.1:32176707-32194207 GCF_964194025.1 Convolutriloba macropyga
TCGTGAATTGGAATGCTAGAAAATTTTGGCAGCAAAACCACAAATATTATTGTCCTCGATCTCGAAGGTTTCAAACTCAAGTCACTTGGATTCATTATAAAAGAACTCAGTTTGTGTTCCAGTTACAACGATACAATATTTTTCAAACCACCGCTTAAATTCGCTGATTTACCTGCACACGATAGACAAACTGTTATTTGGCTGACCAATAACCTAAACGGTCTTGATTGGGACGAAGGTGATATACCTTAATGTGATTTGAAAACAATCTGTCTGAGTTTCAGTTTCCGATTCAAACGGAAAAACTTTTTTGCCAAAGGCATTGAAAAGTGTGAGCTCCTCAGTAAGCTTTTACAAAAAACTGTTTATAATCTGGAGGATCTAAGTTGTCCCCGAATCTCAGAGATAATATCAGAAGACCAAGTTCCCTCCTGTTATCTTCATTCAAATTTTCGTTCAACAAACGATCAATTATCAAATCACTGCGCGGAACGTAAAGCAAGAATATTCTCACAGTGGACACAAAGTGATGCACAGAGAAGACACGGCAACTTTAACAACTTATCTGTCAGACAACTTGAAGATATTCACTTGCTTGACTCCACTTGACGATCAACCGATTGTAATATTCAATAGAGTTCAGGATCCCTCTCCGCCAATACAGAATAATTTTTCAAGTGATCAACAGAACCGAGCGAACTATCTCAACAATAAGCCAAACACAGCACAACAACCGCGTTACAACCCGCTTTATAGCGCAGCAGCAAAACGTTATTTTGCAACCATTACTTTTTCTCCCGACGAGCTAGACAGCTTTAGGGCTTTCCTGCCCGTGATAGATAATTTCTATCACTTCCAACTGTACGTAAAAAATAAACAGAGAGCTCGAGAACATCGGAATCAGTTCAATTATGGCTATGAACAAAACAAACCAGAAGCCTATGCAGTCCCCCAACGAGCAGCGAATCCCACGTTGGAAGCAATGGGCGGACAAAAAAGTTCCTAAATTTAGATTGAAAAAAACACCACCAGAACTTGAGCTGTCACTTAATGAGATGCCGAATGAGTTGCGGTTATATGTCTTGGAGCACCCCGAAGTTGAAAAAGTCTTCAATCAACCATCGTTCGAGGAAAATGACTCATCAACCGTTTGTTATAAACTAGAGATAAAAAGTCATATTAAAGGTTTCAATTTATTTGAGTTCTGGTACATGAAACAGTTGCCCAGTGAATAATTCAAAGAATTAACATTTTATATCATCCTTGTTTCAATTCACTTTTCACTTAATTATTTTTCTCCAATGAATCAAAGAGACGAGGCTGACGCCGGTATCAGTAATTTAGTCTTCGATGTAAACAACAAGGAGAGGCCCCCATGGCGTTGTTGTTCAAATTCAACAGTGCCAAGGTCCGAAGTATTATTTTTTGTTCAAGTGAGTATCATTGTCTTAATGATCATTCTTTGCTTCTCTATGCTCTTTCTATTATCAGAAAGCTGTGAAGAGAAATCAATTTGGATTGCTCTCTTATCGAGTTTAGTTGGTTACGTTTTACCTAATCCTAAACTATGAACAAAGTTATTCTTACACATGACATGTCTTTCATGTCAATTGTAGGACCAAGTGGTTGTGGTAAAACGGAACTCTTGTTTCGAATGCTAAAAGGTTCGACCTTTTATCCACGTTTTGAAAAAATTTATTATTTTTACAAAGAGTTCCAACCACTTTTCAAAGATATGCAACGAGTTATACCAGGGATTGAGTTTCTAAAATACTCAGGCTTTGATATAACAAAAAAACTATCGCATTGTCTGCTTATCTATGACGATTCATGTGAAGAAATCTTCAACGATAAAGAATTTGTAAAAATAGCTACCTCAGGACGTCATCGCAAATTACATGTTATATACGTCAAGCATAATTTGTTCCATCAAAGCAAATGGTCCAGAACCATTGATCTGAATACAACACACATAATATTATTCAAGTCGCTTCGTGACATTCAACAAATTGAATATCTTGGAAAACAGTTGAATTGTCTCCAACTGATAAAAGAAGCATACAAACTAGCAACTGCGGAGCCCTTTGGACATTTGATGATTGATCTCGACCCAAAAACTAGCCAGGGTTTACGTTTTTCATCGCAACTAATTGGACCGGCTCCTTCTATTTTTTACATTTCGTCCCCTGAAGCAGTCATTACAACAATTACAAATGAAAAAGAAACATTTGCTTATGCTCAAGCAATGGGTAAATAAGAGGAATGAGAACACAGCTCAAATAGGAATATTACATCAGGGCGATTTCATTTGGTTCTTGAGTGACTGTGTGATGAACGTACTCTCTGGAGTTGTACCGATCAATAAAGTTGAATTAAAAAAAATCGAGAAACCACTACGTAAACTTGCAGACAGGAGAGTTGAAAAAAGTGAGAGAATCAAAATTTTTCGATCAGATTCTGGAATCCGTCTAATTAAACTGATTGCGTTACCTTGTATTGCTTTTCTGGAGCAAAATGCACACTGAAGAGTTTGTGCTAATTCCTCGTCAAATGTATGCGAATGAACAACCTCAAATTGCTCAACTTCTCAACAATAAAACTGTCCGAGAGAAAGCAAAACAAATATCACTGTTGCAAAGAAGCAAGTCTCCACAAGCACCTTCTACCACGCAACAAGACACGCAACAGCAGACCGATAATATTTTGGAGAATGTCAAAGATGAGTTGAATGAGACTAGAGATGACAAAACTGATACAAAATTTTCCAGGGAGCGTGTTTTGAGAGATATTAAACACCTTGACAGAAAAAAGTTTGAAAAAGCGAGCATAATATTGGAAAAAATATTAGAGTCAGAATCTCTATCGCTGGATCAGACATCAAGACTAGTGGTTAATAAGTCAAGCACTGGAATTCTTGTCGCAGATTTTCTTTACGATCTACAACAAACAACCTCTAAACTTTCACTTGAACATTACAAAGTCCTGACTTTTCTAGATATCAGTTCACAATTAACTTGTAATACATACGCAAAAAAATTTCTTGCCTTATCACTAAACGAAAAGATACAGTTGTTTGAGGATGAACCAGAAAACGAAGAATCAAGAGTCTCGAGAACAGAAGAATCAAAAGCTTCTGGCGACGATGAAGGAAGCTTTGAAGATGCAAAAGACGAAATCCAACCGTCTAGCTCGTGGACAAATTACTTCCTCTCACGTTAAACAATTGAACAAATTATACACAAAAGGTAGTGCAGCTTTTGGTAGCATTGCTAACTTGAAGAAAGCCAGTGGTTTACTACGATCCAAAGTGGTTCAATACCTTCAGTCGAAAGCTCCATACACAAAATACAGACAATTCAGAAAAACTTTTCCGAGACTAAAAGCTGTTGCATACAGAATAAACGAAATCTGGTCTGTCGATGTGGCGTATATGGATAAAATTGCCCAACACAACAATGGAGTCAAATATTTACTGGTGGCTGTTGATGTTTTATCGCGATACCTTAGAGTGCACCCAATAAAGGCTTTATATGCAAAAGACGTTGTTGAAGCGTTCAAAAAAATGATCGAACAGAAAAAACCAGAAAGGGTTTGGACAGACAAGGGATCCGAGTTTAAAGGTGAATTCAAAAAATTTTGTGAAAAGAAGGAGATTCATTTATATACAACCGAAAACGAAACCAAGTCGGCATTTGCTGAGAGGAATATTCGATCGCTCAAAAACATTATTCACAAATACCTGGAGGAAAATTGGACTTGGACTTATATTAAGCAATTGCCCCAGTTTGTAAATACTATAAACACTCGTGTTAATCGTGTTACCCAACTTGAACCAAATAAAACTTTCAAAAAACATGAACCGTTTCTAATATCCCTAGCAATTAGCACAAAAAAGTACAAGCCAAAATACGAAGAAGGAGACCTGGTTCGGATTGCAAAGCCAGACGAAATATTTAGGAAAGGTTATAAACAAAATTACACAGACGAAGTCTTCACAGTATTCAAGGTTGCTACCCTTAGTCCCCCAACATACAACCTTATAGACGCAAACAACGTTATAATTGAAGGTAAATTTTATGAACCAGAATTAGTCCAAGTGAACGTTCTTCCTGTCAAAGATTAAACATGAGTATTCATAGAGAATTTACTATTGATTTGATATCGAATGCATCAATGGGAATTTTTACCAGTAATACTATGACCAAGTTTCGAAATCAACTCGCTCAACCATTACAGTTAGATGGAGATTGGCAAGTTGCCCTTGCTTCAATATCATTTCCCTCAAACATCAATAATGTAAACTCAGCCGAAATAGTTGCGTATGTCAGTTCTGGCGCTGAACTTGATGCTTCACATAACCGAACCGGACAACTTCGAAGAATTCGCAAAGGTATATACAACAGTTCAGAAGAGCTTCTGAAAGAAATTTTTCGAATCGCTCAATTGAAAAACTTTGACTATGATTTTGACACTGTAACGCAAAAGTTAGTTTTGAAATTTGGACCTAACGAAGGTTTGTCATTTGAAGATGAAGAAGTACCCAGTATTCTTGGTTTTAAAGGAATAAGAGATATTTCGAATCATGGTTTCATTCACATTGGTTACAAGTCAGAAAAAGCAGGCAACTCTTTGAACAGACATGTTGGAGAATTTCCAGTTGATATCACTTGCGGATAACAGTTAATATTTGTATACATTGATATAATTGAACATCAGAACGTTGGTGATGTGAGAGCTCCAGTAATAAAAATCATTGAGTCTGAAAGACGTTTGAGAAACGGTAGCATAAACACAGTGATACCCATACACCACAAGTCCTACACAAATTTGGATTACAAGCCAATATTATCAAACAACATTCAGAACATACAAGTAGAGTTGAGAAACGAAACTGGAAAACTAATTCCTTTTACTGGAACCGGAAAAGTTATAGTCAGTTTAAAATTTCAAAAAATTATTTAATATGGAGGCATACTACAGCAATCAAGCATCTCAATCAAAGCCGCATTTTTCCGGACATTACAGACAAAGAGGCAGTGGTTTTGGAGCGCTTGCTGCAGGTATTGGAAGAGTTGCTCTGCCATTAGCACGCAAATTTCTCTGGCCCGCAGCAAAAAAGATTGGTCGTGATTTATTGGTTCAAGGAGCACCGGAGTTAGTAGAAGTTGCAACCAAAAGAAAGTCAGCAAAACAAGCACCGAAAAGTACAGTAGCCAAAACAGCTCGCAAACAAATAGGTGGATCTCTTCAATCACGTATTGCATCAGGTCGTAAAATAATTAGACGAAAAAGACGACAATACACGAGACCTCGTTCAAACCAAAGACGAAAAATCTCAACCAGAAGAATCATTTCTCGAAAACCCCGTCCAAAAAGGAGTCGTCTGGATTTTTTCTCGCGAGTGAAAAATGCGAACTAATATTGTGATACCATCTGAAGCTACTCACAGTTCTCTAGACTTATTTGAAAAACAACCTTTGCTGGTAACATTTGATCAATCATTCGAGCAAAAAACAGGACCGCTTTATTCGCCGTCAGGATCATCATTGGAATTTGAAGTTGTTGGTGATCGCAACAATTTTATTGACTTACAAAAAATTTACCTGGAGATCAAGTGTCGAATACTTCAAACAGATGGAACGGATTTGCGCTTCACAGCTGGTGACGCTAATGCCAGTGATCTTCCATATTTTGCTGATAATATCCTTCATTCACTTTTCGCCGACTGTACTGTTTCTGCAAATGATATCAAAATTTCAACAGCTAATGGACACTATGCACACAAAAGTTTCATAGAAACTGAATTCTCTCATGGGACAGACGCAAAGAAAACCTGGCTGAAATGTCAGGGTTACGAGTATGAAGAAAACCCCGGCACTATTCCAGCAGCAATATCAGATATAAGAAAAAGAACAGTGCGACAATCCGCACGCATAACATTATATGGAAAGTTGGCGGTTGATTTCTTTTCATGTGAGAAACATTTGGTTAGTGGAGTTACGTTACGCATTTCAATGAGAAGATCCCAAGATGACTTTGCCGTCATCAGCGAAGACGCAGCGAAACACTACAAGGTTAAAATAGATGAGGCTAATTTATTTGTCAGGAAGATGACGGTGTCAGATAATGTTGTAGGTGCAATTGAGAAGACATTATTGAAAACTCCGGCAATTTACCGATACAATGAAGTAATTACCAAAACATTCTTGGCTACAACAGGCCAACAAAGCTGGAAACATGAGGATATTTTCACTAAAGAGCCAATCAGAAGAGTCATTGTTGCATTATGCGTTGGTACAGCATTCATCGGTACCAACACCGCTAATCCATTCCTTTATCAAAAATTTGGTTTAAGAGAGATAACCATTTATCGAAATGGTTTTGCAACGGCTGGAACTCCAATGTCAACAACTGACAACAAGAGGTTGTACTACAATTCAATGAGTGCATTAGGTTATGTAGAAAATGGCCATGGAATACCTCTGAGTGAGTTCGCAAACCATTATATAATGGTATTTGATCTGACCAGCACTCAAGAGGCAACTCATGACTTTATTCATCCAGAGCTCACAAATTCATCATTGTCTGTCGAACTCAAGTTCGATGCAGCGTTAGCTCATAACGTTGAAATATTTTTTCTTGGGGAAAAAGCATCTACGATCTACATTGACTCTGCAAGAAACGCATCTAAAAACGCTCTTCCCATGATCACATACTAATGGAGGAAGATCAAATTCATCTTCAAGTGAAAAAGTGTAAACACCTCAAATTCAAATTCAGAGGGGTTTATGCCGCTGATAATTATCCTCTGAACTTGCAAACCAACACATTTATTATTGTTAATGCATCACGATCCAACTCTATTGGAACCCACTGGGTAGTGCTAGCTAAACGATATGCATACCCAATAATATATTTTGCGGATCCACTGGCTCTACCCTTGACTACCTACAAGGATATTTTCAACCGTTTACAACAGTGTAAAGACTTGGAGATAATGATGGATATCATGGAACATAGAAGAGACATTCAGTCTCCACTGCAATCCTCAGACTCCCAGCTTTGTGGTTTATTTTGCATATATATTGTTCATTAATTTTATAGTGAGAAATTTCCATTTATACCTGATGTAAATGAATTAGAGTTGCTAGCTTTTGTAAAACATATGAAGTAAAAGTTAATTTAATTTTGAAACAACAACACCATTTTTTGAATATCAATTTTTACAAAATTGAAAGTTTATGAAAGAGTTTGAGGTTTCTCTCACAAAACTTCCGTGGCCACTAAGCAGAATATCCATTATCTGATAAAGAGTTGACGAGTGTTCACCTAGCATAAGCTGGCAAAATCGTTTCATAGTTACATCAGGGACTGTAGAAGAACGTTTGTTGGCCGTCAAAGTACTAATAGATTTCACTGTTGCCTCACTCAAGGGTGCTGGAAGTTGTTTCTGGTTCTTGGTAACTGAAGACGAAGAAGTTGATTTTGAAAGGTATTCAACAGCAACATGTAGTCGTGAAATTATTGCACCACGTTTAACAAAGTCTTTTTGCGTAGGCTGAATAAGTAATTTGAAACAGTTAACCAGACACGGTATCACCGCAGGTACATAAAGAGAATCGAATATGTTATCATCTTGCGAACCAAATTCATACATAACATGATAATGATTGGAGCCAAATGTACAACCTTCGATAACTGTTGCAGATGAATGATAACCATATGCATAATTTTTAATTGTTGTGTTTTCAAATTTTGGTTCCGTCTCACAAATATTGTACTTGAAACGTTTTTGAAATTTCTTGAAATATTCAGGACTGTTCTCATACATCGCCTCAACCATAACGAACAAACAAGAAAAAGCTAATAAACTAAATATGAAAGCATAAACAATGACAGGAAGCAAAAGGTATAATAGAAATTATTCCGATTCCTCATTGACTGTTACAGATGTTTTTGGTATCTTCTTCTGGCGCTGAGTTGGTGTTTTGCCGGCCCGTTTTGCTGGACGCTTCGAGTCATCGGTTGAATCCGGTTTTAGAAGTGAGTCGATCAACCCAACTGGTTGATCAAGCATTTGATCTAGTTTTTCTTTGTTCTGACATAGCAAACGAAACTCTCGCGCTGAAAGTGTAATTTTTTGATTGAAATCCCAGTCGACCTGTTCACTATCACGTTTGAACAATTTCAAGGATAAATAGGTGCCAGTGGTATGATAAGTCTTAACAGCAGCCCTAACAAGCCGTTTTTGATTGAGTGAGAGATCCAAATGAAAGTCGCTGTACTCAGCATCCTTAGACAAAACATTACCCATAATGATGCATATATTGAGACAAACTGTATCAAAGTAATCTGAAATGATAAATGACTAATACATTACTGTTTGTCGGAATGTAAACAATTTCAAACCTCACGCCAACATGTCTAGACAAGATAACAGCTGAACAAACAAATCCCCCCTCCCTACGCGTGTAAACAAATTTATACTCCTTTATATTAGCTATGACTTTTATACGAAATATGAAATTCAAAAGATCGGAAAAAATATACCCTGCTGAATCAAGACCCTATCAATGTCACAATTGTCCAAGGCAATTTAAAAATTTCTATTCACTAATGCAACATCGCCGGGCCAAGCATTATAAAGGCCATAGCAGAAAACAGTTTTACAAGTCCCGACCTTTAAATCTAAAAACTGACAAGTTTTCGTTAGCAATGGATAAATTAGCTCGCCTCCTAGAGTCTATTTATATTTCTAGAGAGCAACCCAATTCAACTTAGGTCATTATGACATAATTCTATTTATAGACATGACGGCATAATGATGAAATGATTAAGTCAAATAAACAAATCAGTCCGCAACAATTTTTTCAATCTTTCCGCCATTGTTCTTTCTTGTTGTTCAATATAATTTTGTGAAAATTCTTTAGTTCTTTGACACATTATTACATTACTGCAAGTCTTTTGTTGCTTAACTTTCTTCTTGAATTTGCTTTCATCCTGCTTTTCCTTTCCATTCCATAACACATAAAAGCAAGTTTTCATTTCTCTTGTTATTAGAATTGGTTCTAGACTCGGTGCTGTTCTAGGTCTTTATAAAATTTTCCTTACAAAGAAAAACTGTGTGCTTTGTTACCGTTTAAATCCGTAAAATCAGAACAAAAACATCTCAATTGTTTATCCATCACCTGCAATATGGCTGCTGAAAATTTAGAAATTGCAAAGACAAGTGAGCGAGGCACTCGAACCCTTGTGCGAATGTGTCACAACTTCAAAAATATTGTCCTTGTAAAGGAAAGCTTTGATGATAAGACAGAATTATGGCACACAAAAAACAGCTTTATTGTTCCAGTTAATTACATTGAACCAATACTTGAATACACAAAACAAAACGATTTATTTCATCTTACAAAAACGCCAGAAAAATCACCAAGACAAGAAGAGTCTCCATATGCTCATCGATATTATGGATGTATTACTCCTATTCAAACAAAAAAGCAGGATGTGAAAAAATTGGCAAAGCGAACAAGAAAACTTTTTGCAGACTACGATCATGACTGCATTGAAATTTGGGAGAATCAATTGGGGCAGCTAGAAGAAGTTGAGCAAATATCTGGTTTTTGGAATTTTGATCAGTCGCCAAGTGAAGAAAGAAAAACCCCGGAAAGCCTCCCGTTGCTTGCCAACAATTTTTCTGATGATGTCAGCATCGATGAAACACCTCCATTGAGCCAATGTTATGCCCCCGTCAAGAAAGTCATCAAGTTATCTCGACTCTAAAATACAACAAAACTCATTAAACTCATTGTACATATTGTATTTGTTGCTTTTCACAATGTTTGAGCATGATAATTTTGTTAACATCTCGAAACCAGTTCTTAATTAAACTTTAACTAAAGATTCATCTTAGCACTAGACAAATATTGTGAGACAGAATTAAGCGATGCTGAAAATTTCAGACATTGGACAAACAAGTGTGCGAAACAATGTTTTAAACAAATAAGCGAAAGTGGACTGGGTTGAAATAAACCCAGCTAAAGCTTGGATTGTAGTGAAATCACAGTAAACAATCAATAAACACTTTTCTATCAGATAGTCGTACACCGTACCAAAATTAGGGTAAACAAATAAGAAGTAAAACTGCGAACTCAATATCACCTGTTTTAAACAAACAAAAAGTAGAAAAACCGTTCAGCATATAAATCTATGTGTTGTTTACACAACAGTCTGCACGGTGTGTCCCCCCTCTACTGCTGTTTGCGGAGCAATAGCTTTCTGTTGCAAAAGTAAACAAAAAAGACGCGCACTCTGATTGGATGAAACAAGTTTAAATTACAGCTTGCCCGACAATAAAACTCTTACATTTGCTTTTTGCCTTAACCTGAAATTCACTTGATTAAAAAACTTCAACTCTTTCCATTTCCTTATCATAATTTTATAAGTCTTTTTTTTGCGTTCCTATTCTTTCTGCCTTTCTCCTGTTCATAATGAACGCTGAAACGTGTACAATTTGTCAGAAAAAACTCGTAGATAAGCGCAGCCTCAGACGACATATGCAAACAGTTCATAAACAATACGTCCAAACCAACCGATTCGTTTGCGATGAATGTGCGTTTGCTCACGAAAAAGTTATCGAACTCGAAACGCATATGATACAACAACACAACACAAAACATCCCCGCTATTGTCTCTACTGCAACAAGTTCTATGTAGACAACCTCAAGTACATGGAGCATATGAACAAAAACCATGGACTTCCAGTATGGAACGCTGATCTGGAAAACAACCCAAGTTCTGGAATTCTTCCGTCCGAGCAAGCTTTCGGTGGTGTCTTGAAAACCTACGACATACCAGTGGGGGAACAGGAAATAGATCTGCTAAGTTTTATGCGGAGCAAACAGGACGAGATTGAAAATGTTGTTCAACTGAACACGCAAAAAAGTGCACAAAAACTTCAATTCAAAGCATTGGTGCAATTAACAAAACCAACAAGTGATGAAACCGTTGATAGTCAACCCGATCGAATTCAGATATATATCAATTCAAAAAATGCAGCGCGTTGACTTCACCGGATTGAGTAAATCATGCTTTGCTGGAATGATTGAGCAAATGCTCCTCTCACTGAACAACTTCGCATCTCATGGGAGCGGGTGGACGGTAGATAGAATTGAGAATGTCGAACTGCGATTTGTCAAGTCAAAACCAATTAGTGCCTCTTCCTATCTAGCTCTCCCAACTGAGTTGGCTAGAAGTCAATACTTGCTCAACATTCGCAACAGACATGATGAAAAATGTTTCCTATACTGCTATACTGCACAATATCACAACAAAATTGGACCCAAATTGATACCGGACAACGCCTCCTGGAGACAAAAAACAAATCCAATAATGTATGGTCCAGAAAATCCCGAAGCAAAGCAACCAATTGGTGAATTCATGATGCCAATGGCCTTTCACCAATTGAAAAAATTGAACAGCTAAACCAGGTACGCGTTAACGTATTTCGGCACTCAAACAAAAAATTGATTCCTTTCCGCATATCAAACAATCAAAATTTCGAATTCAACCTGGACTTACTCTTGCTAAGTGATGGTTCAATGCATCATTATGTGCTGATCACAAATATCAAAGGACTAATTCACCAGTACATTCAGAAAAAACAGCGTTTGGACAACCATTTGTGTCGAAACTGTTTTCATATTAGCACTTCAATCGAACGACATGAGAGACATGAAGAAATATGCCACCAAAACACACGAGCAATTATTAAAATGCCAAAAGCAGGACAGCAAAAATTTGAATTTAAAAATAATCAAGCACGTTGGTTTGCACCTATAGTCGGATTTTTTGATCTGGAGTCTATAATTGAACCCGTTATTGGCAGCAGCAGCAGCAACACACAAAGCTCGAGCACTACTAGAGCGCCAGAAGAACACAAGCCATGCAGCTATGCTTTGCTTTTTGTGGCCTTGAATGAAACGAAACCATTCTTTTTCGATCTGAATTGTGGGCCGAATGTCATGATTGAATTTGTCAAGTCGCTGGAGAAAATTGCCAAGAGCATTTATGATGTTAAACAACAATACAAAAATTTTTCCGGTGAACCATCAATACCAAAAAGAGAAGCTACTTTGTGTTGGATTTGCGAAAACGAATTGAATACAAGTCCACAAGATCCCACAGTACTAGATCACTGTCACTTCACAGGAAAATTTTTGGGATGGGCACACTCGCAGTGTAATTTAAAACGTAGAAACCCTAAATTTTACTCCACTGTTTGCCCACAATTTGACAAACTATGACCTTCATCACGTAGTACTTGCACTACAGAGCCTGAATGAGAAAAATACAATTTCTGTGGTACCAAGCACAAGTGAGAAATTCATCTCGTTGCAAATTGGAGTGCATATAAAAGCAACACAGAACAAAAAGGGCGTTTGGACAAACCAGTATGAATACATAAGACTACTGGACTCCTTCAAGTTCATGAATGCTTCTCTTGACAAACTGGTACAGAACCTGCCCCCGGATCAGTTCAGCTTGCTTGAACAACATTTTCAAGAGTGACCCACATCGTCGGTAAACCTGTTGAAACAAAAAGGCTCGTTCCCTTATTGCTACGTTGACAGTTTTGAAAAACTTCAAGAGACACAGCTTCCCCCTCGTGACAAATGGACCAACAGTTTACAGCAATATGAAGTCACAGTGAGTGAAGATGAGTACAAGCGAGCGCTCCAGGTATTCAATTTATTTTCATGTCAAAATATTGGTGAATACTACAACTTGTACTTGAAAACTGATGTGTTCCTACTCGCCGCAGTTGTTCTTTGCTTTCGACAAGTTTGCTATGACACCTACGGACTGGATTGCTGTCAGTATTACACTGCATCAAATTTGTCGGGCGACGCAATGCTCAAAATTTGCGATCCCCATTTACATCTTCTAACTGAGAGGGAACACCTTGATATGGTTGAGAACCTTATAAGAGGAGGCGTGAGCTCGGTGTACAGTAAGCGTCTTTGTCGCGCAAATAACAAATTTCTTCCTGATTACAAACCAAAAAACATTTCTTCGTTCATCATTATGATAGACGCTAACAATCTATACGGAGGAATCATGGAAAAATTCCCACTGCCACTATGTGAATTTGAACTGTTCGACAAGAGTGAGTGGACCGACGATAATGCTCAGGAAATTCTTCATCGAATTTTAAATACACCAGATGATGACCCAGTAGGATACATACTTGAAGTAGAGCTAAGCTATCCCGACAGCCTACATGATCTTCACTCTGACTTTCCCTTGGCACCCACAAAAGAAGCTATTGATGAATGTTGGCTCAGTGAATACCAAAGCGACTTGTTGGCCGATATGCAAATTAAAAAACCCCCGCAGGTAAAAAAGGTCATCCAGACGCTTTTCGATAAACAAAATTATACACTGCACTACCAAACCTTGAAACTCTATGTTGAACTAGGATTGGTAGTAACCAAGCTTCATCGAGTGTTATCATTCAAACAAGAAAAGTGGCTGGCGCCATACGTGAAACTAAATACCGAAAAAAGAAAGCAGGCAAATAATAAGTTTGAGGAAGATTTCTACAAATTAATGGTAAACTCATCATTCGGGAAAACTTGCGAGGGAAAACGAAACAGAATGAAAGTGAAATTGACGCGCACTGAAGAAGAAACACTCAAATGGACAGACAAGCCCGAGTACCAGTCATCAAAAATTATCAGTGAAGATCTGGTCACTGTATGCCTTCAACAATCAGAAATACTGTGGGACAAACCAACCATCGTCGGTGCTTGTATACTGGATTTGGCTAAGAAATTCATGTTTGAGTTTCACTACAAAGTTATGAAGAAGAACTTTGATTGCAATTTGCTTTATTCAGACACAGACTCCTTCGTATTTGAAGTGCGCTCAAGAGATTTCTTTGCAGAAATACAGAAGAAAGAACAGGTTGCAGATCAATTTGATTTTTCAAACTTCCCTCCTGAGCACCCGCTCTACAGCAGGGACAATGCACGAGTTACTCTTAAATTCAAAGACGAGATGGGAAGCCGGCCAATTGCTGAGTTTTGTGGACTCAAGCCAAAGCTGTATTCAATCAAGCTCACTGAAGGCAAGTCTTTTTCACTAGCCCCCCTTTCACTCTACAAACACAAGTAATCAAAACAACAGGCATATGCAAAACGTTCTAGCAAACCAAGTTTTTTTTGGGATATGGAAAAAACGGGATAAATTTGAAATAAACCAAGTTTTTTTTTTCAGGTTGCACCAAACAGTCAGCCAAAGGGGTCACAAAAGATGCACGGCGCAGCATGACCCATGAATTATACAAGCAAACTCTTTTGGGCGGCGAGGTTGTGCGTCTTCTCAACACCCGAATAGCCTCTAGCAACCACAGGCTTCACACAATAGTTGTCAACAAGAAATAATTGTCGGGCTATGATGATAAAAGATTCATATTAAGTGACCAAGTATCAACGTTGCCCTATGGACACAACTCATTGAGAGAGGACATGTTTTAAAAAGCAATATTAGATGAGCCGGATTGGGGTTCGCTTGATGCAAGCCAAAACGAGCAGGAAAGCACGCAGCAGGCGCGGGATAGCTCGCAGCAGGCGCGGGATAAGTCGCAGCAGGCGCAGGGTAGCACGCAGCAGGCGCAGGATAGCTCGCAGCAGGCGCAGGATAGCTCGCAGCAGGTGCAGGATAGCACGCAGCAGGCGCAGGGTAGCACGCAGCAGGCGCAGGGTAGCACGCAGCATGCACAGCAAAGGCGCAAACAGAACCAGCAGCAGAAAAATAAGCAGCCAAAGCAACAACCAACAACAACCATTCCACAAACAAGCACCATTCACAACTCAAGTTTCAACTCCCCAGACCCAGGTTTTTATCAACGTGATTATAGTGAAGATGAATTAGAAGAAAACTTGGTAGATTTTGACAAAATGTCAGAGTTATCGGACAGTGGGTCTTCTACAGACCCAGCTTGCGATGGTTTTATTTTGGACCAAGCAATTGAATCGGATAACGCAAGTATTTCAGAATCAAGTCACTTTGCCAGCACCGAAAAGCAAAAAGAGAAAGCAGAACGCAAAAAAAGGAGCGGCGAAAAAACCAAGAGCTCGCATTATAGACTATTCATCAACTGATGAAGATTAAACTCAGTGATTTGTGTATGCATTTTCACAGACTAACTAAGTTTTTTACCATTAAAAAGCCCGCGAACAGAATTTTACAAAAGTAAGCACCAATTGATATCAAATTTTTAGAGTTTTTGTTGAAGTGCTGGCTGAACGTCCAGTCCCTCTTGTATTCCACAAATTGTTATTAAAACCTGTAGCTAGTAACAACTCCCGCAGTAAAAAGTTCCTCTCAAGAATCCAGTAGCAGTTATTTCAAGTCTCAATCAAAAATCCTCCACCCCAAAACAAAACTCCCTCAACGTTCGCTGCGAACCACTAGCTCGATTGCTAGAAGCTGCTTGATCCCCACTTCAATATATTGCAAAGCCGATCTCAAAAGTTTGCGACCAGAACTTCTACGGCGAGCTCAACCTCCAGAGTTCACAGTCTTTCATTTGAATTTTGGATTTTTGATTTTGACTCGAAACAAACTGCCAACGGATTACCCAAAAGGTACTTTGGCCTTTTCTCAGCTCATTTCAGAAGTTTACATAGAGATTATTTTCAATTAAATAGAAAGATTACAATTCAGTACAAACAAGACACATCGAAAATAAAAGATTTGTACATTGTTTAATGAAACGTATAAACCCAAAAAAAAAGTTCGCGGGCTTGGCTTAATTGTTTATTTACTTTGTAATTTTTGTCGTTAAACTTTTTTGAGAAACCAGAAAAAGTTGTGTATGTGATTTACTAATCCTTTCAACAATGTTTGAGTCAAATAAACTGACTGATTCTGTTGTAATTTCTATTCAAAAGTTGGTTTAAAAATACACAGGACCCGAATTTTTTTCAAAAGCTCATACCCTTTATCCGGTTCATTGATATGATAAGTTAAAAAGCAGAAAAACAACCGGATAGAGCAGATAGTTCCTTCCCGTACTCAGGTCCTGTAAAAAAATTCTTACTTAGTTGTTGCGAAGGTAGATGAGAAGCTCTCCGTTATTGAACTGAATTACAACCCTGCCCTCTACCTGGAACTTTTCGGGAACTTCACACTTCCCACAGTGACATAGGTTGAGATCAATAAAACCTTTGTTCAGGCACTCTTTGATTGGTCGGAGCACAAACTCTAAATAGGTTATCAAAACTTTTTTCAAGTTACACAGTCTTTTTAGACAAGTTGCCTTTTTCTATGATTTGTATAACAGTAGTTCTTCTTTCTATGTCTACAGGTCGTATGTTATAATTCAAAACAAATTTCTGCAAAACACATCATTGGAATGGATAATCTTATTGCTTACTTTTTTTGTTCTCAGTTTTTGGCATTACTTCTGTTATGTTTCTTCAATTAACGTCCAGCTGGAACAATGCTTTTCACAAAAATAACTGACAAAACGCAGAAAAAAATGCTCTCGAACGACTAGTAGGAGATCTAACACGCAATCTTATTTAGAACTTATCGTTCTCGACGATTTTGCCATTTTCGTTTTCACCTAGAATATTTTCAAAATGTTGTTTAAAACCCCCATTACCTTATTGTCAAATCCCTGGTGATTTTGCTAAAAAAAATTCGCAAACGGAAAAGATCATAAAAATTTTAGTTGAAAACTTGATTAATTATATCTCTTACTAGTTTCATTGCCCGTTTCTACCATCAGTTCTTTCCTTTATAGTGTCGTTGGCAAATGTTTTTTCCGTTGCTTCCGTTCTGCCAGAGGAGTTTGTTTTACTGGTAGTTCAATTGTTTTCAACTTACACGAATGAAAAATTGGCGAGTTATTTTCAAATTTATTCAAAAACTATAAAATGAATTTTTTACGAGTATTTATGTTCAAGCAGTGTAATTGTTAGCAATATTTCCCTCCATTCACTCCTAATGTTGTACTCATCCCCCCAACTAGGATGATAACTTTGAACCAACCGTTTATTTGTATCCCTCTATTTTATACCTCTATATCCCCCCCGACAAATTCGTATTACACTCCATTATTTTTTTTAAAACCTTGATGGGGTGCTATAGGTTTTCTGACCCCTAGTGATGGGATGGGAGGGACTCAAATATAGATATTCATTCCTTTTTCCAAACTACACTTTTGAGTTGAGACCCGCCAATTTTTTTGTAAGTTTTAATTCAGAAGTTGTCACGGTTGCCCTTGCTCTTCACAACGATGACGATTAAAAAACAAATTCAAGGTAACTAGCAACTAATTTTTAACTGATAAACGCGAAGAATGAATAGAGTTCTCTGATAATAAAATTTTCTTCCTGTCAGAAAATAACACGAGACAAAGTTTTTTACATCTGATTTATTTGTTTTTTTAGTCAAAAATGTTTATAAGCCCGCTCCCCCTGGTACCCTT
>NC_134470.1:32206568-32279289 GCF_964194025.1 Convolutriloba macropyga
CCATTCATGATAAATCCCAGCAATTACTAAAAAATATAAGTCAAGCTAAAAAATGTTTTCTTTCGTCAGCTTATTTTTTTTACGATTTTGTCACCAGGTTCTGGTTAAACTCGGATGAATTTTTTTTGTGTTCTGCTTGCTTTTTTTAAATCTCTGCTGGCTTGACGACGACAAAAAGATTGAGGGAGCTAAGGGGTTCTTTAATAATGTGTAATTGGACTTTTCAGCAGCTTTTAGTCAATAGTTCAATGATTTTAAGGTAGTGTTAATTTTTCTGTGTTACTTTCCTGTAATTTTTTGACATATACCCGAATTTGTCGTTTTTGTTTGTTTTCTCATTATTTTCATATATTTTCGGGGTTTTCATGGATACTATTTTCAATAGATAGCAGTGCACTTAAATTTTTTGCTTCTGTTTTTCAGTTGTCTTCGATCGTAATCCTAGTAACGATAGTTCTCATTAAATTTCTTATGCAATGAATTCTTACTTCATTAGTAGTCAAACTAAAAAATGTTTTCTTTCGTCAGCTTATTTTTTTTACGATTTTGTCACCAGGTTCTGGTTAAACTCGGATGATTTTTTTTTGTGTTCTGCTTGCTTTTTTTAAATCACTGCTGGCTTGACGACGACAAAAAGATTGAGGGAGCTAAGGGGTTCTTTAATAATGTGTAATTGGACTTTTCAGCAGCTTTTAGTCAATAGTTCAATGATTTTAAGGTAGTGTTAATTTTTCTGTGTTATTTTCCTGTAATTTTTTGACATATACCCGAATTTGTCGTTTTTGTTTGTTTTCTCATTATTTTCGTATATTCTCGGGGTTTTCATGGATACTATTTTCAATAGATAGCAGTGCACTTAAATTTTTTGCTTCTGTTTTTCAGTTGTCTTCGATCGTAATCCTAGTAACGATAGTTCTCATTAAATTTCTTATGCAATGAATTCTTACTTCATTAGTAGTCAAACTAAAAAATGTTTTCTTTCGTCAGCTTATTTTTTTTACGATTTTGTCACCAGGTTCTGGTTAAACTCGGATGAATTTTTTTTGTGTTCTGCTTGCTTTTTTTAAATCTCTGCTGGCTTGACGACGACAAAAAGATTGAGGGAGCTAAGGGGTTCTTTAATAATGTGTAATTGGACTTTTCAGCAGCTTTTAGTCAATAGTTCAATGATTTTAAGGTAGTGTTAATTTTTCTGTGTTATTTTCCTGTAATTTTTTGACATATACCCGAATTTGTCGTTTTTGTTTGTTTTCTCATTATTTTTATATATTCTCGGGGTTTTCATGGATACTATTTTCAATAGATAGCAGTGCACTTAAATTTTTTGCTTCTGTTTTTCAGTTGTCTTCGATCGTAATCCTAGTAACGATAGTTCTCATTAAATTTCTTATGCAATGAATTCTTACTTCATTAGTAGTTTCTTTTTGTAGTGTATTATTGAGTAAGACAACAATTTTATTCAACCTTACATTTATTTTCTGGTGGTAACTTGGATTGTTGTTATTTTGGTCACCTTGCCTATAATTGAAATTAAATAGAAAAAAATGCAATTTGCTTTTTAGTGAATATTGTGAAGTGGTTCATGATTTCCAATTGAGGTTTAGCGCCCTTAAAAGAGGTTTATTTTATTTAAACTTTTACACCAGTAATCTTCAAACCATTTGTATTGTTCTCAAAGTGTCTGTTTTTTTGCCTTTTTTGTAATTTATTTTTCTTTTTTTAACGCAAAATTGTGCTGAGTGATCACTACTGTGATTTTGTTAAACATATCTTGCTTTGTTTACATTTTTTGTGTTTATATATTGTGTTTTGCTTCATATGTCTGGCTCACTGTCAAGGAAAGACATCAAGCAAAAAATTTAAATTTCGGGACAGTAACTTCTCATTTTTGGAAAAAGAAATTCATACTTCTGATCTTATGTTTTAGTTATCAGTTGTTTTCAGTTTTTTGCAATGACCATCGGATCACGCATCAAGATGTTAACAAACAACTTTTACGCCATATTCTAACAATCTGCTGCTGATTTTCTGTTTCGGCAACTATTATCGCCCGATGCCAAACGGATGTTCTCTTTTCAATGGACACAATATGCTGGCAAAATTTCGAGAGCAAATAAAAAATCAGATTTGAAAATGCGAAATCTAATAATCGATGTTAACAAGCTGAATAAGCAAGCAGATTTGTTTCTTGATGGACACCGCGTCCTGCTTAGGTCTAAAGTCTCAAAAAATAATAAAATTTAGACCGAAATTTCTCTTGTGTTCAATAATAGATTAGATGTTTTTTTCTGACTAAGAGTCAATATAGACTACTATTCTGTTAGCTTCTCTCAAAAACTTTCAATCAGAGTGACACACACTCGGTTGACCTTATCTTTCTGAGTCAAAGTAAAAAACATTATTTCTTAAATAGAAGGAGGTGAGGCAAAAAGATTCAACAAGATTCACAAGATTCAAAAAACTTAGCAGGAAAAGTTTATTGTCCAAGAAATGAAGTCAATCAAGGATCTGAAAAACAACTTTTCCTCAACAAAATGGCATTAGACAAAGCTTATGCACCTATTTGCACAAAAAGAACAAAAAACGGAAAACAATTACAAATTTTCTTTTTGCAAGATTTCAAGAACCATTTATAAGAAAAACGTTCCAGAAATTTCTTTTTGTGCGTTTTGCGTTTTTTGCTTCATATGCTTGACTCACTGTCAACCAAAGACATTACGCCAAAAGGTTGAATTTCCGGACAGTAGCTGCTCTTCTTTTTCGGATAAGAATTTGGGACATCTGATCTTATGTTTTAATCATCAGTTGTTTTCAGTTTTTTGTATTAACCATCGGATGACGCGCCAATATGTTAAAGAGCAACTTTTTGCCAAATTCTAACAATCTGCCGCTGATTTTGCATTTTCGTCAACTACTATTGCCCAAATAGATGCTTTTTCGAGTGAAAGTTTTCGAGAGCAATTACAAAATCGTATTTGAGAATGTATAATCTAATTAGATTAAACATGTGTTAGCAAGTTGAACAGTTATAGATTTCTTTCTTGATGGACCCTGGTGTTTGATTCTTGATAAATCACAGCAGCTATTAAAAAATTTAAGTCAAACTAAAAAATTTTCCTGTGTTATTTTCTTGTTATTCAATAGATAGCAGTGGACTTTTAATTTTTGTGCTTCTGTTCTTTAAGTTGTCTTGGATCGTAATCTTAGTAACGATATATATGTTTAAGCCAAGAACGTGAAGGAGAGGTTCCGGAATATTATGTGCGAACGCACATTACCAAGCCTTTTGTGTTATGTTTGAGCTGAGTCATCTCTTTTGCTCACATCGTTTGCTTATAGAGTCTTGTAACGGCTGGGTATAGAGTCCTTAATGAGAAAAAAGTCGAGGGTGTTAAAATCAGATGTATAATTTTTTACTGAGTAGAACGTGTTATCTTTAAGTTAAAAATTTTAAGCGGTAAACTTTAATTTATTGTATAAGTTAATAAAAAATTAATAGCTGATTTTGTTAATGTTTGTTAGCTGATCAAGTTCTGATGAAAGGAAACAAAATTATTCTGAAAGGAAATGACTGAAGGGAAAGGAAATTGGTAATTCCAAATTAGGAAAGTGTCTATTCTTTTTTCTGTAAAATACCATTAACAATTTGGCACAATAAATTTCATCTACTTTCAAAATTTATCTCATTTGAAAAAGAAAAGTCAATTTTTAGGTAACACATGTTAGTCGCCACCAGCTTTACTAGCGCAACATTTGAAATTTTTTAAACAAAAATTATCCATTATGCATCGTTTCAACAACTTTTGGTCGTCACTTTCTCAAATTGAACATCAGGTTTAATTTGATATATAAATTAAAGCACGTTTTAGATCAAAACTGAATCCACTCTCAAACTATGCTGGCGTCTTTTTTAATACTTGACTTGTTTTGAATCGAGTATTACGTCTCGTCATGTCAAAAGTTGCCTTGTCTTCAGAATGTCTCAGGTATTAGCCGTTTCAAAAGGTGCCCTACATTAAACGTCATGTAGTGTCAGTTGACCTAATAGACTTCATTCATCCTGAATAGACCGTGACAAGAGAATTTAAGGTTACCGAAGTCACTGAAAAAAGTTGTGTTAAAAATCGCGTAGTGTCGATTGAATGAACGAGAAGTCAATTTTGAAAAAAAATCACAACAAACTGTCGACGACGAAATGAAAAACAAATTAATCTGGACATGATCATTATTGACCGGGCACCAGATTCACTGTTAACCGAGCCGAGAGACAGAAAATGAAAGCATATTTGAATAAAGAATCATCATTTTTTAGGAGCAAAAGCAACTCTACGGCTCCTATGCAGAATATGAAAACCGATAAAATTTTTACATATAGCTGGCAGATTGCTGGTAATACGCCGGGACAGCTTCGTAGATCTACAGTCTCAAAAATAAAAAAATAGAAAGTAGACTGAGCAAAAGCTTCTTTTGTTTTTGTTAATAGCTTAGATGTTATATTTTGACTAAGAATCAGTATAACCTACTACTCCGTTAGCTGCTCTCAAACAGCTTTCAGTTAGAGTGACACACACTCAGTTGACCTTATCTCTTTGAATAAAAGTAAAAAAACGTCATTATGAAAGAGAAGAAAGTCATCTTGAAAGTGAGGCAAAAAAATGTGCGACCAAAAACTTCGTGACGCGATTAAAAAAAACATAGCAAGTCTTCAATTACAATCCAAAAAATTAACTCAATTAGTGATCTGACAATTATATTTTGTAACAAAAATGCCAGTAGACAAAATCTATGAACCTATATGCGCACAAATGAACAAAAATAACGGAAAACAATAACAATTTTTCTTTTTCCAAGTTTACAAGAACCATTAAAATTAAAAAAAAGCTCTTTTCTCTTTTCTTCTAAAAAAATTGTCTGTTTTCTGAGACAAAATTTTAACTCTACGCATCCTTAGAAAAAGTACACTACATTTTTAAGGGAATCAATGACAGACAAAGCAAAAGAGACGAAAACTTGACAGAATTCAGAGTAACTTTTAAACTTTCCGTGGCGTCAATTTAAGATAACCACATAACTAGATGTTAAAATCCATAACCCAATCATTCCGTAAAAAAATAAGGGAGGCTTTGATATACCCATTAGAAGTTCAATTGGCTAAAAAAGAGACAACTGAAATGTAAATACAGCTAAACATTTGGAAAACAATAGTTAACTCGAACATTAAAAACAGTACCAAATATTTGAAACCAACAAATTGACCGAAATTACATCAAGCAAGAAAGCAAAAATAAAATATTTTTTCCTGAAACCAAGAGATAAGACAACAAAAACAACAAAAAATATTCAAGACTAAAAATCAAGTTTTAATATTTTGGCAAAAACCTTCTATTTCATGAGACACTTTTTATAAGACACTTCTGTTTATTTCATAAGTACCGCTGGGAATACAATCAACTAATTATATTAAAGTTGTCTTCATATCAACCAGTGAAACTTGTCCTTAATGACAAAATAAAAACCTCAAGAGCAAAACCGCTTTTGGCAAAAACTTATAAAGTCGCTAATATTTTTTTTATCAGAAGACAGAAGTTATGGACAGAAACTATTTTTCTAATTAACTAAATACTTATTAACAACCGATACCACCTGCTAATGGTGCAAATATGTGATAAGACAACATGCAGCACCACAAAACTCTCCAAAAAGTAAAAACTACTTAAATTTGTTCAAATGGAACAGCGTATAAATTATAATAAGCAATGATTTTGACCACAAACGGTTGTATCAATTTATTTAAGCACTCTTAGTCACAATTAAGGACAGTCATTATTGGGACTAGGAGATAAGACAACGCAGTGAACGATAAAATAATAACGCTTAGGTTTGCACTGCAGAAAATCGTAAAATTAAACCCTATTAGCATCCTACGAAGCAGTTCCTCTATGCGAATAAACAAGACAACAAAAAAAATTATAACAATTTTTCGCAAAAATAGCGAATTAATTAACGAACTTTGGGGGAAAATTAGTGTCAAAGTAATGAAAATCCGTACCCTTGAACTTGGACTATTCAAAAGTTTCATTTATGCTGCCTTAGCAATTAATGAGATTGTCTTTACTGATAATAAATGATAAAACAACAAAAGTAATGATAAAAATAAGAAATTAGTTTACAACCACAAAAATCGTCAAAGTCACAAAAAACATTATTTGATGGATTGAAGGAATTGCATGTAGACGCAGTTAGATCAAAATGTGTCCCATCAAATGCAGTTAAGAGAAGAAACACATTACGGAAGTGGAAAATTTGTTTCCAAAAACCAAAATTTTAGTTATATACCACTTTCTCACTCCAATTTGACAGTGATATGATTTTAAATGAAGCGCACATGCCAACTATGTGCTTTTTTGCACCCTTCACTACTCCATCGTTAATAAAGTCACCACTATAATTTAACTTTTCGATGACGAGAAAAAGTCGAAGAAATGTGAAAAAAGTTAAAAAATGATAGCGAACGAATACATTGCCATTACTTTAGATTGTAAAGAGCTGGCTCCGCTAAGCCTGAAAAATGGCGTAACGCACGCAATTTAATGCTACAGTCAAAATTGCATGAAAAAAGTACAAGAAAATTGTGTGAACTGATGACGACGCCATATACTCAAAAGAAAGATCTTGGCTAAGAGAAATGAAAACACAGCAGAACAATTCAACTACAATTCAACAAATTTCAACAACTGAACGAAAAATGAGAGCTGATATGGAATAGACTAGGATTGGGATTGGAGAACAATTATTGAAAAAAATTAAAAAAAAAATTAAGTTCATCCGTCAGTTTTTCACGGCACACCATAATATGAAATAAAGTGAAAAAATACATGCTGCAAGTTCACTAGCTTTTTGTTTAATCTACCTCCTGTTTCAGCGTGACCAAAATCACATCTCCAATTTGACTTCAAAATGGTCAAAATTGGCGAAAAGTTGTTAAAAAGGAGGCTCCCTTAAGTAGTGTGTGTTTCTCCGTTTGACTCCACGACGCAAGGACGCATCGGCCGTCCAACCTGGAGTGAGAAATCATCGCTCGCTCGCTACTTCATAGCTCACCGTTCGTGCTTCGCACTCACTCTCGCTCAGATTTCACATCCCCAGCTTACACAACCTCACCGTCCTCACCTCATGAAGTCAAAGCGAAGAAACACCCACTACTTGTGCCCTGCGGCCGGCTAGCTTTACATATCAGTAATTACACAGAAAAAGACCTATTCAAAAAAAAAATCGCAAACAGTAATTTAATACCGCTTGTTATTTGCTACACGTGTTTAAGGATCTTTTCTCGTTAGAGTAAAAAAAAACGAAGCTTGAAGCAATTCTTATTTACAAAGCAAATATTAATTGTGTTATATAGTATGAATAAGGTATTGAAGAGATAGTTGAATTGAAATGTATGAAATTACTGTTGCTGTTGAGCTTGGGTAGCTTCCAGTTCTTCGTATGATGGTGGAGCTGTTAAACTTCTACTTCTCAATAACCTTGGTACATCGTTGGTGTAAGGATTTTCTCTCATCCGATTTTGTCGCCTTTCATTTCGTATCCATTATATACATCTTGTAATTTGGTAGCTGATTCCTGTTCTCTTTTTTGTGCAGTTGATAAACTCATCATATTGAATACTCAACGTAGTTTAATTCAGAACGAAAACTAGAAAAATTTTCTATTATTCTATCACGAAGAAAAACACGAAAAAATATTCTTAATTTCATTCTTGGTTAACCGAGATCTTCAAATGAAAAGTTTTGCGCTTGAGTGATTTTAATTAAGCTAATTATCGCTTAAATGAACACAAAATTTCCTAAAATTATCTCCACAACCACTGCGAATTGGTAACTGCAGCTTTCACCATTATAACTCTCTCATTCATACGAGCAAAACGAAATGTCGATGATCGAAATCCATTCAGTAATTCAAAACTTAGGAGAACAGTGTGATAATTACGTGTATTAATTACTATTTCTCAGAAATAGACGTATAAAAAACATCAAAATGTGCTCAGTTTTTGGGTAAATTCTCCATGAATATTCATCCGATTGACTTCAAACAAAGATTAAAATAACGTACACAAAATCCCAGATATAATTATGAAAAACTATGGAAAAATTATTTAGGGAAAAATTTGGGAAAATCTGGGAAAACATGGAAAATTTTTTGGGAAAGTTTAAAATATATGGTTTGTGATATATCGTTGGAAAGCTGAGGATTTATACAGTTAGGAAAAAACATCAATAATACTTTCATTAATTCCAAGGTAAACTTTCAATTGCATTAACATATTTTCTTTTTTCGTCAAATGCACTTAGTGATTTTTTCTAAACTTTCTGAAGATACATGTTGTGATTAATAGATCTTATTAAATAGTTATCACAAGTCTTTTGGTATTCTTTTCCAAATAAACAATAATAATACTCTTCAAATTTAATATTTTTTGCTTGTGATTTAGTAATCCCTTTTAATTTATTAGTTGATTTTTTATTGCATTTGAATGCATATGCTTTACTTCTCAAAGCTATAAATTCATCTATCCAAATACTTTCAGGTGTTTCAATTTTAAATTTACCAAGTACTTTTTTATTTTTAATAATGAATAATTCATTCTTAGATTATAAATTGCTAAAATCAAATATATCTTCAAGATTTTTCAAATCACTAATAATATCATCAGTCTTAATACTTAAAACCATACTATCACAGTCGGTATAGTGATTTTGAATATTTTCTAAACCAAAATATGGTTGTAATTTTTCATAAGAAGTTTCATACATTAGCAATTTTACTCAAATCGAGTACTGCAAATCCTTAATAAATTGGTTTATCCATCAGAACTTCTGTTTGTTTGAAAGTGAAAGAAGTATAGCCTAGCTCACCTAAGTTATAAGATTTGTGAATACCAATAAATGATAATTTAGATCGCCATTTTACAATTTTTTCATTTTCATTATTCTTTAGAAATTCAACTCTGAGTCTATTCCTAACATTTTCCATAGTTTTGCCATACAATGCATTATTCAATAATTTATAGAAATCTTTTCCAAAATCATCATTAGTTCTATTTCGTTTTTGAGTATTATAATCAATATTTTTTTCCATCCATTTTTTCTGTTTAAACGATATAACTTTCTGTGGTCAAAATTGGCGAAAAGTTGTCAAAAAGGAGGCTCCCGTAAGTAGTGTGTGTTTCTCCGTTTGACTCCACGACGCAAGGACGCATCGGCCGTCCAACCTGGAGTGAGAAATCATCGCTCGCTCGCTACTTCATAGCTCACCGTTCGTGCTTCGCACTCACTCTCGCTCAGATTTCACATCCCCTTCACATCTCCAAAAATTGCAAACAGTAATATAATACCGCTTGCTATTTGCTACACATGTTTAAGGATCTTTTCTCGTTAGAGTAAAAAAAACGAAGCTTGAAGCAATTCTTATTTACAAAGCAAAAATTAATTGTGTTATATAGTATGAATAAGGTATTGAAGAGATAGTTGAATTGAAATGTATGAAATTACTGTTGCTGTTGAGCTTGGGTAGCTTCCAGTTCTTCGTATGATGGTGGAGCTGTTAAACTTCTACTTCTCAATAACCTTGGTACATCGTTGGTGTAAGGATTCTCTCTCATCCGATTTTGTCGCCTTTCATTTCGTATCCATTATATACATCTTGTAAATTGGTAGCTGATTCCTGTTCTCTTTTTTGTGCAGTTGATAAACTCATCATATTGAATACTCAACGTAGTTTAATTCAGCACGAAAACTAGAAAAATTTACTGACTTTTATTCTATCACGAAGAAAAACACGAAAAATATTCTTAATTTCATTCTTGGCTAACCGAGATCTTCAAATGAAAAGTTTTGCGCTTGAGTGATTTTAATTATGCTAATTATCGCTTAAATGAACACAAAATTTCCTAAAATTATCTCCACAACCACTGCGAATTGGTAACTGCAGCTTTCATCATTGTAACTCTCTCATTCATACGAGTAAAACGAAATGTCGATGATCGAAATCCATTCAGTAATTCAAAACTTAGGAAAACAGTGTGATAATTACGTGTGTTATTTACTATTTCTCAGAAATAGACGTATAAAAAACATCAAAATGTGCTCAGTTTTTGGGTAATTTCTCCATGAATAATCATCCGATTGACTTCAAACAAAGATTAAAATAACGTACACAAAATCCCAGATATAATTACGAAAAACTATGGAAAAATTATTTAGGGAAAAATTTGGGAAAATCTGGGAAAACATGGAAAATTTTTTGGGAAAGTTTAAAATATATGGTTTGTGATATATCGTTGGAAAGCTGAGGATTTATAGAGTAAGGAGAAAACATCAATAATACTTTCATTAATTCCAAGGTAAACTTTCAATTGCATTAACATATTTTCTTTTTTCGTCAAATGCACTTAGTGATTTTTTCTCAACTTTCTGAAGATACATGTTGTGATTAATAGATCTTATTAAATAGTTATCACAAGTCTTTTGGTATTTTTTTCGAAATAAACAATAATAATACTCTTCAAATTTAATATTTTTTGCTTGTGATTTAGTAATCCCTTTTAATTTATTAGTTGATTTTTTATTACATTTGAATGCATACGCTTTACTTCTCAAAGCTATAAATTCATCTATCCAAATACTTTCAGGTGTTTCAATTTTAAATTTACCAAGTACTTTTTTATTTTTAATTATGAATAGTTCATTCTTAGAGTTTAAATTGCTAAAATCAAATACATCTTCAAGATTTTTCAAATCACTAATAATATCATCAGTCTTAATACTTAAAACCATACTATCACAGTCGGTATAGTGATTTTGAATATTTTCTAAACCAAAATATGGTTGTAATTTTTCATAATAAGTTTCATACATTAGCAATTTACTCAAATCTAGTACTGCAAATCCTAAACAAATTGGTTTATCCATCAGAACTTCTGTTTGTTTGAAAGTGAAAGAACTATAGCCTAGCTCACCTAAGTTATAAGATTTGTGAATACCATTAAATGATCATTTAGATTGCCATTTTCCAATTTTTTCATTTTCATTATTCTTTAGAAATTCAACTCTGAGTCTACTCCTAATATTTTCCATAGTTTTGCCATAAAATGCATTATTCAAAAATTTATAGAAATCTTTTTCAAAATCATCATTAGTTTTATTTCGTTTTTGAGTATTATAATCAATATATTTTTCCAACCATTTTTTCTGTTTAAACGATATAACTTCATGAACTTTCGTAATTTCCATACAATGTTTCACATAAAATTTGAGTAATCTTTAATGTACAAGATATTTTTGTTTATCAGTCCAATCACAAATTAGTTTCTTACATTTAACATAACTTTCTGGTTTATTCATATTCATATATTCTGTATACTTATCAGTAGGTGAAAATTTATTCTCTGGACAAAATGGGAAGTTCTTTGTTTTATCTTTAATTTCATCTGGATATTTTAAATCAACTTCTACAAAATAACCAATTTCAGAATCATCTAGATTTGAAAGTATAGTTTCAATATCAATATTTGATTCAAATTTTAAATCTTAATAAGGTAATGATTGAGACATTGCATATCCATATAAATTATTGGCATCAATATATAATATATTCTTGTGATCATCAGATTTCACATATCTATCACCCATAACACTTGAGATTCTACCTCTAATATTGTTTTCAAGCAATAATATCATATCTTTATCTTGTAAGGTATCTAATTTAATACTAGTATATTTCAATCCACATTGCCAAGTATAACCAGGTAAACTCACACTATATAACGGATTTATACCAAATTTTTTTACAGATACTTTGATAAAATTTTCAAAAATTTTCGCTAACAAAATTACATCAGTTTTCAAATATAGTTCCGTTAATTCTTTACCATTTTTGATTTTAAATTTATCAATTATTTT
Source organism: Convolutriloba macropyga (assembly GCF_964194025.1). Lineage (NCBI taxonomy): Eukaryota > Metazoa > Xenacoelomorpha > Acoela > Convolutidae > Convolutriloba > Convolutriloba macropyga. The sequence goes on from NC_134470.1 coordinate 32,218,529, forward strand.
ATTTGTGCGTTCAACTTCATCTTCATTTGGATAACCATTTGTAAGTATACTGTAGTAGTGTTTTTTATCTATTTTATGAAATGGAATTTCATAATTTTCAAATGATTTGAAATATTCATAGGGATATGCTAATTTATTATTTAATAATTTTCTCTCTTCAGGAAATTTTTTTTGAGTAAAAGCAAATCATCTTCTTGTAGGGATTTTACTAATGAGTCAAGTGATGATTGTAAAAATCTATAACTATCTATAAATCTTATACAACCAAATGTAACTGAAATATACTCTTCATTTGTTTTAGGGATCACTTTAATTTTCTGTGATTTTTACTTACTCAATAAAGTTTTAAAAAACAAATGGCAATCATAATTACTAAAATTATGAAACAATACTGGAATAAAAATACTTTGTTGTTTTTTAACATTGATGTTACAACTTTCATGTGCTGCTCCACGATATTTACCAGTCAGATGGCAATGATCTCTAACTTTCTTTTCATTATCAATAAAAGGTAACTCACAAAACTAGCATTTATCACTGTTTGCAAAATTATATTCATCTTCAGGAATTATTTTCAATTCAACATTAGTAATTTTAAAATAGAAATTCATTTTGTTTTCTAATTTAATAATTTCATCTACAAACCAATCTACATTATTAGGACCAAAATTTGATCTATAACCACTTTCTAATATCGAAGGTAAATCACTCACAATATAATATCCATTGCAAACTGGTTTCTGTTTATAAATATTAGTTGTGTGGAGACCAATAATTGAATTATCTGTTTCATTATTACACTCAAAATCTGCATATATCCTAAAATATAGTGGTACTTTTTGATAATGCTTTTTCCAATTCAAATGTTTGTAACTAGATAATTTAATTGCAGTGAAATCTTGTTGTTCGCACCTATCTTTATGTTTCATCAACACATGCTCATGTTCAAAGCAACGCAAACATCTTCTACAAATAAGTTTACAATTTGAATTTCCTATAAATATGTGCAATTTCTTAATTAGAACATAGTGATTTTTATAGATTAATAAGTCAATTTTGGTTTCATGCTCAGAATTACTTAGCTCAACAGGTACTAACTTATGTTTCCAAATTTCATTTTCTAAGTAAAATTTCAGTTCGAAAATATTTATCGATAGGTTGTTAGCTGTTTCAAATCTCTTTAAATCTGAAGTTTTGAATTCATTTGTAAAATCAAATCCTTCGATATTTAATTCATTGAAATATTCTACATAACTAGAAGTTCTCTCAGGATGACCATTCTTACATGGATGTAAGTGAGCTAGTCTACTCCATAAAAAGCAGAGGTATTTTTACATAGGAAGAGCCATTTAATTCATTAGTTTTATAAAAATAGATAGTCATTGAAACTAATTTATCGAATACCCAACCAGATTCTTTCATTTGTTTATTTTCGATTTGTGATTCAACTTGAGAATTGATAGTTAAGTTATCGAAATCACTTAAAGTTAGTACATGATTTAATTTCAAACTAATATACATCTCAGTTTTATTTTCAATGTAACCAAATTCATTCATTTTCTCAAATAGAGCTGAAAATACAACTTGAAATTTAAACTTATATTGCCCTATCAATCTTGCATAAATCATTGCCATTTCTTTAAAAATATTGTTGATATCTCTATTTTCAATTCTTAGATCAAACTTACTTTTTATTGTAATTTTACTATAGAGATGATTTATGTTATGTGATTCTAGTTCGATTTTGTAGCCTAAATTTAATCTTTGAGAAAAATAATAAGGATTAATCATTTTCTGAGCTAACTGAGAATCAATTTCACTAGGCTTTTGTATAGTTAATAATTTTTTCATTGATAGTTCTTTCAAAGTTGTTACTTTTTTTCTAACCACAGTTTTAGGCTTCACTTCACTAGACTTCACTTCATTGAAGAAATTAGAAGGAATTATTCTTTGATTATCTTCATGCATTTTGCTTCGTAAATGTTTTGCATATGATGACCTATGAACGTCAACATTACAGATTTCACAGCGTCTTTTGTTTTGCGTCTCCATTTATTAGGAAATAATTTATTCAAATAAATTTTTCAAAATAAAATCTTTAATAGTCTTGAATCTTTGAATAAGTATACTTGGTAGCCGAATTTATCTACATAATCAAAATCAAAATTAGTGTTATTTACGAGTTCGACAAAGCTGTCGAATTTATTTGAGTAATATATTAGCGAAATATTACTATAGACTTGAAAATAGTACATTTATTATCTTGAAAATCTTCATCGCTAGAATCATCACTACAGTCTGATTCATCACTACTGGTAAGATCAGAATCATCAATAAAATCTAGATCAGAATCGTGTATTGATTCAACACTGCTTATTTCACTATCACTATAAATTGTTTCAGAATCACTTGGCAAGTCCATTTATATATTCGAAAACTTCTAAAGTTATTATTATGTTTTTGTCTTTATTCATGATAGTGTAAATTAAATCAAAATAATTAAAGTTATCATAATATTTATCTATTAGTAACCATTTAACAAGTCTTAAAGCTTCATATCCATACACCCACACACCTCTAGGCCAAATTCCTTTTGCATTTTCATTTACTGATTCTGAATAATAGAGCATATTACAATATTTTTCAAATATAGTATCATTAAAATTTAACTTCGATTTCTTCAGTAGTAATAAAGTTGCTGCAATTAAATTTAAATCTGATTCACGATATATTTGCATAACATCCATACAAATAACTGATATTTTCAACTCTGCATACTTAAATCGATTACTGAATTTAGCCTGTCTTTTTCTTTGTATTTTTGTTAGATTTCGTTTTTGTTTTATAACTTTAATATTGCAAATTAAACATCTATATTCATATGGAAATTCAATAAAAAATCTTCGGTTGCAGCTTACGCACATTTTAGCATATTTCATAATTATTTCATTTTCGGTAAGTTTTTTTGGTTTTGTGAATCCATCAGCTGTAGTGTCCCATCGTCTAACTCTACTACTGTTTGTGTTTTTGTAAGTTTTGTATCGAACATAACTTCCTATCTAATTTTCAAAGATTTTGGCATTTTTGTTTCAAACATAATTTTACCATCATGAATTATACATTTTTCATTTTCGAGATCTTTATAAAATTTTCCGTTAAAATATTTCATTTATTATAGATTTTTTTGTTCAAATTATTTTTCTAGATTTAGTTTTGACATAACTTGATTGTTTTCGTCTAGTGTTAATTTTGACTTCTTCAATATCGATTGGTTATATCTTTCAGGCAAAAAATCAATATGGTAAATCGGTATAGTCTCGTGAATTACTTCTGTTATCATATATAGCTTATTACTCCAATTTGTAGTATCACCTTTGGAGAAAGTTTTATCGATATCAGCTGTTCTAACTAAGTCTCCTAATTTAAATTTTGGTTTTTGTTTTTTCCTTTTATCTTGTAAGTTATTTAGCACTTTCTTTTGATTAGTAACTTTAGAAGCTTGAATTGGTGTCATTTTTGTTGAACTGTGAATTGTGTTGTTATAGTTTTTGATTATTGAGCCAAGAATATCGATCCAGTTAGCATCACCATTTTCAAATACTGGTTTCTTTAAAAGATTTCCTATAGTTCTGTTAAATGTTTCTGCATAAACTGCTCCTTTCGATGTATATCTAGAATATCTTTTTATGTTTTGAGATTTCAAGTATGATTCAAAGATTTTGTTAGCGAATTCTTTTCCATCATCAGTTTCAATGGGTTTTGGCTTTCTTTTTGAAGTTTTTATTATTTGCTCAAATGCTTCTTTAATCGTGGTTGCATATTTATTTTTCAGTGGAATCGCCCAACCATACTTCGAAAAATTGTCTATAACTACTAAAATATAACGATAACCTCTATTATTTTTAACACCATAATCAATAAGATCTAATAGATCAGCTGACCAAATATCATCTATGCTTTTAACAATAGTTTTATTAGTTGGGTAAACTTTTTTAGCTGGTTTATCATGAATTTCATCAATGAATATCTTGGTTAAATCCTTCTTCATTTAATCAGCGATAAAGATATAGAGCACCATCTGTTGTTAAATCACCAATTTTAACTCCTTTGCCAGTGATGCCAAACTTACCAGCTTGCATACCAGCACTTGCAATAGCTTTTGGGTTTTTACTAGCAGCTGCAGCTCCCAATTGTGTTGCAATCTGTAGAGCTCTACCAGGATTAGCAATTATTTTCTTACCAACTGGCTTTAATACCTTATTATAAACCCCTTTGAAGAATTTACGAATGACTTCACCTTCCATTTCTAATTGTTGATGTGTGTAAGGTAAGTTTTTTACTCTTTTGCAACCACAATTTCCCTTTAAGTATAGTTTACCACTACCACTCATATGACCGTAAGGGTTATTAGCTGCACCAATTCTTCCACAGGAACATTTTGAATCTTTGAGAAAATTTGTACCTCGCGTCATTTATCTGGTTAAAATCATTGATTTATTTCTGTTACAGATTGCACATTTTCCTCTTATAATTTGTATAGTTCTTTTCGTTCTTGGGTTAATTTTTTCAGTTTTTGACTCATTAATTGTTTCTGAGTAATGCTTGCCCCCTCCACAATATGTTTCACTCATTTAGTAGCTGAGAATAATGCTTATAATTTTCATAATCATATAGTTTTTCTGATTGTGACCATATATCGTGTTCGTGAAATCGGTCTCGTTTTGATAAGTTATCTTTGGCTAATAACGGTTGAATATTTGTGTAGTGAGCAGCTTGTTTCAGTTGTTTGATATCTCTTAAATCGAATGATAATGGTCTTATATGATCTAACTCGATATTGAGCCAATTCATATCATCTGACATTAAGAATTTAATGTAATTTGTGAATTCTGAATATGAAATTCCTAATAATGATTCTGTTGTGTCGTTTTTTAATGCTACTTGTTTTAATAGAGCTTTTCGAAGTCTATTTCTCAGATTTTTAGCAAGTTTGAAGTTCATATCATTCGCATATTTATCTTTTTGGTATTGTCTCTGATATTTTTTGTATTGTTCTCTATTTTTTGCTCCAATTTAATTTACTTTCGTTCTGACAATCTCGACATTGAGACTGTTTACCATCACTATGTCTCCAATCATCATAGAATTCAGAAAAAGGTTTGACAACTTTGCATTTGCTGCACAGTTTTTCCATTTTTTTTTGGTAACTTGTTTTTCAAACAACTTCATCATATTTTGGTAATTCAGGTGCAGATGGTATGTTTTCACTCATTGATCGTATCGGTTTCAAAGTAACATCTATCTGTTTCTAAAACAACGACTTTCTAATTGACACATTTACTTCACACTCGCTAAAAAACTAGTCAATTTCTGTAGCTGTTCATTGCTAATAACATTTTCAACCATGCTACCAAAAATATCCTCAACACTAACTTTAGTTTCTTTCATAATTTTCTTCTGATTATTCAAATAATAATCATAAATTTTTTTCAGTTCGATACCCTCTTTCTCATCAATAACTTTGTCAGCTAATGATTTCTTCAGAACTTTTTCATAGTCGACCCTTATTTTATTAACAAAAGTTCTTAATCTGATATATCTTTCTTTCAATTTTGAAATATATTCGTTAATAACTGTAACTGCAATCGAAATTAGCAAACCTGATGACGCTATAACCGGTACACCTACAACTGCACCCACACCTGTTGCTGTCAGGGTTATTCCAGAACTAACACCTAAAATTCCACTGATTATACCTGCGACAATTGAGATGCCTTTCTTTGTGTTGAGCGATTTATATCTTTTCTTATATTTTTCTTCATCATCGATTAGTTTTTTAACAACACCTTCATAATTCAGTTTCAAATAATTATATTTTAAGTCCTGTATTTCATTTTTAGATCTAACAGAGATGAGATCTGCTTCAATATCGTTGTTTAAGTCTTTATAGGTATTATTCATTTAATAGTTTAAAATCCAAACTATTTTCTTTATGTTTTATAAGTTTGTTATATTCCAATTCTCCGTTATTAACTTTATCAGCATATTTGAATATATTATTGGTTAGCAAATATTTCATTACTAGTTGTAATATTCTTTTATCATTCGATCTAATATTTGTCTGAATAATATTGTTATTTTCATCAAGTGATAATTTTGTTAAATTTCGATCGAATTTAAATTCAATAACAGTATCATCTTTACTTGCGTTCACTGGATCAACCTTCAATTGATAATCGATCATTTTACCGATTCTGAAAATTACATAGTAGTTATCCATTTATAAATCATAAATCGATTTCAACCCAAATTGCAAAAACATCGACAGTATTACTAGAATGGAAAGTTAATACATCACCATTTGTTAATTCAATAGGATTTTGAAATACTGTTATAGATCTATCTTCATTTGAAGGTTTGGTAAGACTTTTTACGCTTGATCCGTTAATTATTACATTTTGAGTCATAGTAGTACTAAATGAACCACTTAAACCTGCACGCAAAATTCTTCCATTTGATAACATAATAGTTTTTGATTTAATTTCGATAACTCGTTTGCGATTATCTACATATTGTTTAGTTGCAACATCACTAACATCAACTGGATCTTTTACATTGGTTATTCTTGTGTTGTTGAAATTGTTGATTATACCAATTTCTTTAATATATAAAGCAGCAACATCTACTTCATCATTTACAGCGAGATTAGCACTGTCTCCATTTAATCGCAGGAAAAATTTGAAACTATTTGCATTATTAATAACTTCGTCACTTTCTGCAAAATTCCAAGATTCTTTCAAAATAGAAATTTTTTGAGATTGACCAGTTTGTTTCCAAATACCAAGACCAACTCTTTTACCAATACTGCTATTAACACCACGCATGATGAATGTCATCTTATAAGTTTTATTTTGTATTAGTTCTGGTAGATTGGTTTTTGGAATATGCATTGTATAACTATTAGCGCCTGTGCACTTATATCGTTCGTATTTTTCACCTAAGAATGATAAATAATTAACAGTGTAACTTGTCGTATTATTACCACCATTGAAGGGAAAATCATCATATTTTAAACTATAAAATTTATCAAAAATATGTGGTGATGCAAATATTTTTTCCATTTGATATTTTAAAACAAATGGATGTGTAGATATAGCGGCTTTTACATTATCATCAATATATGATTTACAAACTGCATCTTTATCATTTTGTGGCCAACCAATATTTTTTATAATATTACCATTCATATCATTTTCTTTATTGTTTCGTACTATTGTGTTATCATTGTCGATGTAGGCCCTATTGACAGCATCATTTGCATTTGTAGGATTTCCAATATTACTAATTATATTATTATTGAAATTATTAACTTTATTGTTTCGTACTATCGTGTTATCATTGTCGACATAATTTTTTGTGACGGCATCATTTGAGTTAACAGGATTTCCAATATTACTTATTATATTATTATTGAAATTATTGACTTTATTGTTTCTTACTATAGTTGTATCATTATCAATGTAAGCCTTATTTACAACATCATTTGAGTTATCAGGATTTCCAATATTAGTAATTTTGTTACCATTCATATTATTTTCTTTGTTGTTTCTTACTATCGTGTTATCATTGTCGACATATTTGTTAGTAACTAGATCGTAATCGTTTGTTGGAGCAGCACTATTTATAACTTTATGTTAAAATCTTAAATCGATATTTTCATTTATTTGGTCTGAAGTATTCAACGCTTCAATATATAAAGCAGCTATTTCAACAGTTTCGTTGATTGCTAGATTCGACAAATCGATAAACACATTGAATTCATTAGCGTTAATATGAGTTGCAGTTGATTCAATAAACTCGAAATCTTAAGTTAAGGTATGTTCAGTACTACTTTGTTCTGCAAATCCAAATGTAATATTTTTTAGTGATTGTGATCGTATCAAAAATCGTAGAGTATCTCTAGAGCCTATATTTACATTAAGAGCTGATACATGTATTTGTGCTACTCTTGCATTTGCTCCAGTAACTGTGAAAACAGTATATGGTATGCCAAGAAAGCTATTATCGGGACTTACTTCACTACTGGCGTTGGATCTACCAGTTCGATGAATTTCATAAAAATTATTATATACAAATCTACTTGCAAATGTATGTTCGAAATCTTCACGCATTATATCTGGATGTTCATTTATTGATCTCCGGGCTCTATTGTTTGTTTCATTTAGCTTAGAATCTATGTATTGTTTAGTTGGTAGAGTTACTATAGTTGGTGTAAAATCATGATTAGCGACATCTATAGATTCTATTATATCATTTGTTTTGTTATAATTTTTTATTGAGATATCGTCCGTGACATAGTTTGTAGTTGCTAATTCAATAACTTTGTTAGACTCTACATTTTTTAGAGAGACATAATCATTTGTTAGTGGTTCATATGTTGGAATTCTTAGTAATGTACTTTCATTAATACTTTTATCGGTGTATGATTCGTTAGCAGCATCAAAATCATTTGTGGGATCTATTAAGTTTTTAATTTTGAATTTATCTTTTTTTCATATCAATATCTTCTTCCGTATTAGATTCAAGATAATTTGCTCGAACATAACTTTTGGTAACACCTGTGGTTTTAGACCCAGCTTGACCAGTATAAACTGCACTTCCAAATTTATCAGTCATTTATTATGCTCATAATAGTTTTTTTGAAACTAAGTCCTTTATTCATTAAATACAGAAAGTACAGACAGTAGCTAGCACAATTATATTCATAAATATTTTGTATTGAATTAGAACTAACATATGATTCACACCATTTGCCTTTTTCAGCTAGTTGATTACCAATATTTTTTGGAACTTCAACACAGAAACTATCGAAATAATTTGAACCATAGAAAGCAACCCAATGAGTTCTTTTTTCGTAATTGTCTGTTAAATTAATAATACCTTGTTTTGTTTTTAGTTTATCAGTTCTAATATATATTTTAAAATCTTTCAATCCTATATTATTAGCAACTTCAATTATTTTCTTAGCATTTGTTGACTTATTTTCTAGATTATGTTGTTTCATAAAATAATCCATTTAGATAATATCAAACTGGCGTTGACCGTCACTTGATACTGAAATAATCTTTTGTGCTAGTATTAGAGCGGTTGCTTGGTAATCAGCAGCTACTGCATCAAATCCTACTCTAAATTTGAATTCAACTGAAATTGGTTGTGATGAAGGGCTATCTTTTTGGTTTCTGAGATCAAATACCCAAAGGTTATAAAGTTCTTTAAAATCTTTAAATGAGATATAGGGACTGCCTTCACCTTTAATATAGTCTTTGTAAAATCTACGAATTTCATTATAGACTTCATTATAGTCATTTCTAGTAAAATCTACTTGATATTCAATATCAGGATATCCTACGGAGCCTATTTTGCAAGAAGCTTCAATAACATCTAATCTATCAAATATAGCATTATTCTGTCGTTGGTTAGGACCTATTCTTGCTTGTGATTGAGAACCCACAATTACATATATTGGAATACGAATACCAGATAAAGACCCAATTTCCATTTTCCAATTATTGTTCGCGTTTACTGGTTGTGATGATACTGATCTCGAGACATATGAGTATTATGTGTTATTTTTTGCTAGAATATGTTCATTAACTAACGCAATATTATCAAATGATGGGGTATCATGTCTAACATACCAAACAATATCTTCAATTGTTATTTTAGCTGCAACATTATCAATAGAAGCAGCACCGCCACCAATAACAACAGCAGGCATTGTATTATATATACTATTTCCAACATCTGCACGTTTCATTGTTAATGTATAACCCATCACATAATTTATTTTATCGAGATGAGCTACATAACCGAAAATATCTTTTAAATAGATTCTAGTAAAAATTGTGCCCTTTTCTGGTGTATCATTATTTAGTCTATCGCGTTTTGTTGCATCAATTGCTGTGCCATCACCTGAATCTTTTCTATAGTTAATCATCATATCTTCTTCGTTATCAGATAAAAGTTTGTACATCAGACTAGCAATATAAACATTATCAATAGATTCTAACACTTTTGTACCAAATGACTTTAGTGATATTTCTCTGAATAAACTAATACCAAATAAATTATTTGGTTGTCTGTTATCATCATCTGCATATCTTGTATCATCTACATTTTTATTAACTTTTACTGATAAATGTAAATATGAATCTCTTACATTGGAATGTACATCTTCTCTAGGAATGGAAATATTGAAGGGGGAAGTTCCATTGACAGTCACCATCGAAGTAGGACGATATCCAACAAAATCTGATTTATATTTCGTTTTATCGATTATTTCACGTCTATTCAATTGATAGTTTTCTGATGTAGTAATTTCTACAAATTTTTCTGCCATTTATATTGATAAAATAGATGCTATCATTTCTGTTTATAAGTTCTAACAAAACCACCTCCTCTTAGTTTCCTAAGTTTATCATAATTTTTCTTGGATAGTTTAGTTGTTGGCTTCGGTTTTAGTTGGATTATAGGTTTTGATTTTGGATTTGGATTAAGAGTCATTTATATATTAAGAATTCTTTTTCATATGAACTGTAAATTCTACTAATTTTCCATGCATTTCAACTCGATTTCCGTTGTTGTCCTCAAACCAAAATTCTATATTATCAATTTTCTCTTTGTATATTTGTTTATAGAGAATTAGATTAGGTTCACTAACAATTTTAGCACCAGGAGCTTCATTTAAAATAATAGTGAATAAAATGTTTGAAGGTAAACCGTTCTTTAGAGATCCCACTATACAATCACAACAAAGATGAATACGGTGTATATCGATAATATTAACTTTTTTCTTAGAATAATTGAAGTTATTTGCTATAATTTTTGATTCGAATCCTAAAAGATCTCTTAGAGTATTCGAATTAGTAAAATCAATTTTATATCCATCATCAAGATGAATAGTAGAATGAAGTGTGGCAGTATTAGCTTCGATAATTATGGGACTTCCTTCAAATTCAATTTCTAGAGAAAGTTGTCTACTAACTTCATCATTAATTTGTTCAATCTCATAAGCACCATATGGTAAAACTATCTCTTTCCAGTCTGTTCCGTTAAAATATATAATTTTATTATTTTTAGAATTTACATTGAATATTGAAGTATATGTGTTAAAAGAGGTAACTCCCATAACATAATTACCATCTGAAACATCTATACTATCTTGAAAAGTTAATTTAAAATAATCAGTGTTGAAACTTACTTCATTAGGAATTTGTGGTAATGGGCGAATATTTTTTTCTATCGAATGTAGTATAGATTCCATTTATTCAATAAAAATTTTCATACCGTTTTCGTATTCAATCTTTGAAAGTTCACCCATTCGTAAGAGTTCGTGTAAAAAATTGCTGAAGCTTCTCTGTATGCATTTTTATTACCTGCAAAATATTAACCGACGAGAACTTCTAATCTTTCAACTAGAGTGTCCGGATTTGAAGATAAAAATATAAAATTATAAACACCTCTACCTTCAAGTGCCCTAGTGTGAGCTTCTTCCTCACGTTCAATTTCTATATCAGCTATAGTTTCCGCATTGTAATTTTTAAGGTCACTATAATCTATTTCTTGCATAATTTGGTTAGTTTTTATTTCATTAACATTCGTGTATAGATTTGATTTCACATCTTTGCCTAATCCACCTGCATATTTTATAAAATCTAGGAGACCTCCACTTTCTTCGGATGTTAAATCATCACTCTTTAATTTACTTCCATGTGTAAATAATTTGAAGAATTTTGGAGATATTTCATATTCTCTATCAAGGAAGGTTAATTTCTGATCTATAATTTGAAATGGTTTTTCATTGATAGTATAATTGTTAAAATCTTTTTTTTTTAAAATTAAATCTTTTATATCTGCTATCAATGTTCAACAAGCTAATAATACTATCAGAAATATCAGCATCAATAGCGTTTATCTGTGGTTCGTTATCTGCTATTGCAGGATTTTCTGCATTTGGTGGTAATTCTGGAATCATATATCTCATTATTTTTGTTTGATCTCTAATTGCTTTTGTTTGGTCTTCAACAGCTATTTTTTGTTCCTGTTGACCATTCTTAATATCTTCAGTTGTTTTTTTCTGAAGATCTGTGATAGTTGCCTATTGCTCAGCTATATCATAATTCACTGTCTGTTTCTGTATTTTCTTATTGAATTTCATTTTTTTGATATCTTTTTTCTGATTAATAATTGATTTGACTTTTTCTAACTCTTCAGAGTTCTTGGGAGAGTAAAACGTCATTTATAATTTCAAAATTCATCATTCAGAATGGATCTGATATTGGATCATAAATTTCATCCAAATTTTTTCGATATTTCCCTTCACAGATATCTTTTGACATATCAATTGTTAATGGATGATATTTGTTTTGCCAGCAGATAGAACATAAAATTTTGAATTCATCATTAGTCATATCCATAATAGCTTTATCTTGGAATAAATTTTGAACATCTTTATAATTAATTGGTTTGAATAAGTGAAAGATATCGCTATTTGCTCTTATTGTTATTTTTGGTAATTCATAATAATCTTGACTGATTATGAAAACAGAAATATTGTTGTTGCGTGATCTCTTCAATAGCGCTTGTACTCGATTATCTTTCATTTCATTTTCATTGAGATCGTCTAAAATAATAACAGTGGAACCACTTTGGTAGTATTGTGGATATTTTAACCCATCGATATTTTCATAAACAGATATTTCAATGTCAGAAGGTTCAAAGTTTTCATCAGTAAGACAAGCCTCTATAGTTTTTTTGTTTTTTAATATTTTAGAAGTTGATTTCTGGGTGTATTTTTTGTTCGAAACATTCTATCAATTTCTGATATGTTTCTTGATGAATTGAAGGTGAATAAATATATATTTAAGTGAATTCGTTAATTATTTCAGTTATTAATTTTGTTAGTAAGCAAGTTTTTCCACACCCTGATGGTCCTGATATTACTACTCGTACTGGAGATTTTGGATATAATTTCCTTTCCATTTATATTTGAATGATTTATTTAATTATAAATGAAAGTGAAAACTGCTATCTGTCCTGTATGTTTAGAAAATCTGAATGCTGATGTTATTTTCTGTTCTGATGGTTATTTGTATGATCAGAAATGTTTTGATGGATTAAATTTGATAAGTCCTATAACCAGAGAAAAAATTACATATTATATACCTTTTGAAAGAATTGATGATAATATAGTACGATTCGAAAAAGAAAGTAGAAATAATATATCACTAATAATATATAATTCTCAAGGTTTCAACCAATATGGATTTGATATAGAAGGTTTTGATAAAAATGGATTTAATAAACTTGGATTTAACAAAGAAGGATTTGATAAAAATGGATTTGATAAATTTGGTTTTAATAAGATTGGGTTTAATAGAGAAAAAGTATTAGTTGATGTAGATAAAGCTAAAAAAGCGATTAAAGAAGATCCTTGGAATATCTTTTATGCAGCTGAAAGTGTGAGGGATAACTATGAATTAATTAAGGAATATGTTGAAAATGAACCTAATACATATAAGTATGCTTCTCCAAAATTGAAAACAAACATCGATTTAGCTAAATTATTTATAGAGAAAGGTGGTTCTTTTAACTTATTAAATAAGAAGCTTCGTAACAATAAATCAATTGCGTTATTAATAATTCAGAATAATCCTAAAAATTATCAACATCTTAATAAGGAATTGAAGGATGATGATGAAATTTTCGAACTTGTTGTTAAATTGGATAAAAGAGTGATTGGTTGTGCGAGTGAAAGATTACGAGCAATTTATTTTGGATAAATGATGTTTCAAACTGATAACGAATTTTACAATTTTATATTAGCTACATATTTAATATTTTTTCTGTTGATGTTGTTATCGAGTTTAACTTTAATTCTAAACTTTTAATTCTAACTTTAATTTTATCACCCACAATATTTAATTCAAATAATTGTGTATATATAAATGATACCAAAGTGTCCTATCAATAGTATTGGAATCAGAAATCCTGTTATGTGTAGTTATGGTTATATGTATGAAGAGAAATGTTTAGCTGAGTGGATTAATTCGAATTGTACTTCACCTATAAATCGAAAATTTATTGAATTTGTTAATGTTTGTGAAATAACTGAAAAGTGTTTAAATGATCATTGTGATGTTTCAGACGTTGAAGATCCATATGAACGAAGTAATTTTACATATTCAAAAGAAGAAACAATAATTAAATATTATTTAAATATGATTGAGGAAGATGAAGAAGTAGATATAATTTTTTGATAAAGATTTAATGTTAAATCTAATTGATAGAAATTGTGCATGGTTCGAATTTGCAAGTGATGAAGTGAAAGGAGATAAAGAAGTTGTGATGAAGGCTATTGAACATAGTGGAATGCTTATTAATTATGCTAGTAGTAGACTACAACAAGATGAGACAGTCGTTTTACCAGCTGTGAAAACTACTCCTAGTATTATATTATCTAATAAAATTTTGATAAATCATTTAATCTATGAAACTGCATGTTATTATAATAATGTAAATTTTAGAGATGACTCTCTTTTAAAAAATAAATTAAGTCCTGAATCTATTAGAAATATGATTGAAGAATTAAACAATATGAAAAAGTTATTTGAATAATTTGTTCGCTAATAAATGATAACAGATAAAGAAAAATTTATACATCTTTTAACAGTTGATGGTGTTTCGTGATGTCTTAAGTCTTGTAGATGATAATTTGAAAAATGATTAAGAAATTGTAATGTTGAGTAATGAATTATGTGGGATGCATTTAAAATGGGCTAGTGATAATCTAAAAAATGATGAAGAAATTGTTATGAAGGCCATTAATTCAAATGGTGTTGCATTAGAATTTGCTTCTGATAGACTTAAAAATGATAGAGAAGTTTTAATAGCAGCTGTTAAGAAAGATAGAGCTGCTTTTCAATGGGTGAGTCTAAAAAATGATAGAGAATTTATAATGGGGGCTTTTAGTCCACATGTAAATATATTAAAA
Organism: Convolutriloba macropyga; assembly: GCF_964194025.1. Classification (NCBI taxonomy): domain Eukaryota; kingdom Metazoa; phylum Xenacoelomorpha; order Acoela; family Convolutidae; genus Convolutriloba; species Convolutriloba macropyga. Next base: position 32,233,581 of record NC_134470.1, read on the forward strand.
TGGGTGAGTGATGAATTAAAAAATGATAGAGAAATTTTGAAAGAAGGCATAAAACATAACTATTGTAATTTACAATTTGCTAGTGATGAATTAAAAAATGATAAAGAAATTGTGATGGAAGCTATTAATGAAAATCCTTTTATTGTGTTGTGTATTGGTGATGAATTAAAAAAAGATAAAGAAATTTTTTTGAAGGCTATTACAAAAAATAAATATATTTATAATCATATCCCAGAATCTCTACGCAAAGAAAAATATATTTTGAATACATATATTAGAGAAATAATTATGAAAAATATAAGTATGCCTAATGATGTTTGGAAATGTTATTTGAATAATGGAAATGTGATGGAAATGTAATGGAAATGTTATTTGAATAATTTGTTCACTAATAAATGGAGATCAAACTTCCAAAAGATGAATATATAGGTTTGAGTGATAGTTATTTTATGCTTAAAGGAACAGAAAAGGAACTAAATGACCTTATTGATGGAAATATAGAATGTTTGATAAGAGGAGAACCACTAATTAAACTTCCTAAGAAATTAAAGAAAAAAAATTTACTTAAGTTTTGTCAGAACGACAACAGATAATGTGCATTCGAATTATGTGAACATATTTATTCAATTATGATTCTATTTTTATCAGCATATGAATATATTTAATCAATTATAAAACTATTTTTCATCATTATGTGAACATATTCATTCAATTAAAAAACTATATTTCATCATTATGTGAACATATTTATTCAATTATGATTCGATTTTTATCAGCATATGAATACATTTAATCCATTATAAAACTATATTTCATCATAATGTGAACATATTCATTCAATTATAAAACTATATTTCATCATTATGTGAACATATTCATTCATTTATGATTCTAATTTTTGTAGTGTGCGTAGCTGGCCCGCGGGCGAGGCAAGTAGTGTGTGTTTCTTCGCTTTGACATCATGAGGTGAGGACGGTGAGGTTGTTCAAGTTGGTGTGGGAACTCTGAGCGAGAGTGAGTGCGAAGCACGAACGGTCAGATGTGAAACAGCGAGCGAGCGATGAATTTCTCACTCCAGGTTGGACGGCCGATGCGTCCTTGCGTCGTGGAGTCAAACGGAGAAACACACACTACTCCCGTACAATTAAAAATTTTGATTTCTCCAAGAGAAGGCCAATAATATCCCCAGCTATTGCTATGTAGCTATTATAAATAGTTTAAATTCTTTGAGATATGACATCTCTAACACCGCTCAATATTAAAGAAAGGATGAGAAAAATTGTCACACATAACTGAGAGAAACAATATATTTAGTTCACCAAAAACACAAATTTGAAAAAAAAATAAATCCAAGAATGAACAAACATCAAAATCTAATGTTATACTGTAGAACTCAGAGGGCATACTAAACGGTTTTTGAATAGCACGACTACTGTAATAATTTACCTTTTCAACTGTTATATTTGATGAATATTTGATTGACAATTAAAACCATGCACAAAAAACGTCGGAAGAGTTGCTCTCGAACAACTAGTGGGAGCTTAAATTTGTTTCAGTTCTTTCGTAGGAAACTTTTTTTGATGTAACAATTGTTGTTTTGTTGCAATTGCATAACGCACATCAATGATAGTTCATTAGCATTTTATTAGCCCATGCCGCAGTAAAAAAGAGCACCAAGACAGCCAAAGAACATGGAACGTTTTCGCGAGAGACTAAGCTCGAATCCTGATTGATGCCTTTGTGAAAATGTGGGGGAAGACATAATAGAATAGCAATAATAGCCAAATTAGTCATCACCCCGGATGACAAAATCATTTTATGTGCCACAAAAAATCATCTACTGAAGAAGAAGTACATAGTCCACAGCACAATTGTCTAGGGACAGACAGAGAATGATGCACATGCAGAGGTAGAAAAAATACAGAATTAGGTTTTCTTTTCTGAGACGAAACTCGGGACCAATTAGATAATTATTTTCGTGAATTTTCTATGTTTAGAATATGATGGAGGAATGTACTCAAGACAATACGCAAATTCAAGTGAAGATACATTTTCCAGAGAAGAACTCCGGGAAATTTTGGAAAATGCTCTTATCAGGAGACGAAACATTACCGAAGATCAATTTTTGTCACTGACTTCAAGATAAAGCAGAAACGGAACGTGCAACTATCTCAACAATACAGGAACTTGCGCAATCTCGTAACCTCATTACATTGGATGTTGAAGTTATAATTTATTCGAGTTTTACTCTTCTCAAATCTATAAAATCCTGATATTCAGAGAGAGTTAGTTACTCAAGGATACTCCAGACCCTGATAAGGCTCTAGAAGTTGCGATATCAATGTAAAATGGGATTCACATCTAAAAGAAAAAGGGCAGAGGAATCTTCAATGGTTTCAGTAACTAAATCATCTGAACCTGTTTTAAAACATTAATACAAGAGGCAACGAATTCGGATAAGCAGGGGACAGAGCACAAAAACGGCCGGAAAACAGCTGATTGCAGAAACTGTGGGCTAAAATGAAGCTTTGGGCAGAAATACTTCTCCTAAAACGGAGTTAAACTTTAGAAAATGCAATAAAAGCAATCGTTTTGCGAAAGTATACAAAGCACTCGAGAACGTAAAAAAAAGCTTACGCACATAATGTTCCGACCCCGCTCATCCACATTCTTGACTTATTTGGCTGCCAAATAGTGAAGAGATAGAAAACTTTCAAAAACATACATATCGTTCAAAAAACAACCAATGGAATACAAAAATGCAATGCCAGAGGGCCGATGAAAGTTGTTGGTAGCAGGACTACTAGAAAAGACAATAATAAAAATCAAAAAACAAACTTTTTTTTAAACCAAAACTCGATGTCTATAATAAAAAAAGATAATAACAAAATCAAACTCGCATCAGATAAAACCTAAATGAAACAATTTAACCAATGCTTCATTAGAAAAGATCTGGGACCTTGCCTCAACGCGACTGGTTAAAAGGTCGACAAAAAAGAGCAATAAATTTCGAAGTTCAAAATTACGTCCCTATTTTTGAAAACATTTTCACAGCTATTAATGTTATTAGATATCAACTGAAATCACTAAAATGTTCTTTAAGTCCCAATAGGAAACCATTGAGACATGTCAATAGCCAATGTTCAATTGCGCAATGTTTCAAAACCAATAGGACCTAAGATTATTGTTATAAATTAGAAGGAAAATATTAATCCTTTATAATGTATAAATAAATAAAATCTCAACTATTTAATAATATCTCGCAGTAACAGTAGTAACAAAGACAACAAACAAATGTTTGAAACCAAAACTGTTATAAAGAATAAATTATAGCTCACTGAAAACGAATTTTGACCTACGTTTACATCGACTAAGCTACAAACTGGCCGAAAAACTAACCAAAAATAAGACAAAGCTTGAAAACCCAAGCATGTTTTTGCAAACAATTTTTTTCGAAAATCATAACAGACTTAAGATTTCAAAAAAAGCGTTGGATTAAGTTGGAACACCTCATAAAGCCTATTGGAACTGTCATTAGTGAGACTAAACCATCACATCAAAAAATAACAGCAAATGCAGGCAGAAGCCAAAACTTCACAAACAAATTTATGACACCACAATGTTGAAGGCATAACAGATTTAAGATTTCAAAAAAAGCGTTGGATTAAGTTGGAACATCTCATAAAGCCTATTGGAACTGTCATTAGTGAGACTAAACCATCACACCAAAAAATAACAGCAAATGCAGGCAGAAGCCAAAACTTCACAAACAAATTTATGACACCACAATGTTGAAGGCACTGTATTTATAAGATGTTATCTGCAAGAACCTTAAATCTAATCAGCAAGAATAATTGAGATTTTTAATTAGTGAGACTGACTTACATAGTTTTTTAAAATTTAGTTTGAAACTCAATAAATGAAACAAACAAGTATAAACTGAAATCTTTAACAAGGCTGAGTTATATAACCTTGAGAAAAAATTAAGACTTATCGATATCATGTATATGGCGTACAACAACAAAAATGTAGACAAACATGGGCAAAACAAAAAAAAATCTTCAAAACTTTTCGAGATAACTGTGTCTTTGCCCAAAAAGCTTAAACTATGTACCAAAAACAAATAACATATACAGATACCATTTTTTCCAACTATCTTTTTGGACTCGTCAATAATGTGAAAATTCGAAAAGGAAACAAAATGAACACATGAAATATGCAATTATGCTCAAAAATATCGAGAACGCGTAGTATCAAAACAAAAAACCATTAGTTGAAGATAAAACCGTTACAAACATTAATCTGTAACTCACATTTAAATGGCTTCCACCTTTTTCTGATAAATAATATAAAATAGTGGCAAAGTTCAAAATTTCACCGGCTTTTTCTTTAATCAACTATATTCAAAGTCATAGCAGACCTTAGATAACAACTGAAAGATTGGTCTAATTTCTTTTTTAGCCAGCTCCTAATGAAAGCAAGACTCATGAAGTCAATAAATTTTTTACGAAAACCATGAGCTTAACTCTGAAATCATGATATAGTGTCATTGGGCCTCGTTCATTGTAGTTTGTATTTGTCATTAATTGAGCCCCAATTAGAAGTTTTTGTCAATAATTTACATAAAAAAGTTACACAGCGGAAATGTTTTGAAAAAAAGTTCGCGCCCCATTAAAATCTTTTAATGTTTTTTATCGCAAGGATAAATGACCAGATCAAGGTCAGCTTGTGCTCCGATTCTAACAAAACACTCAATTGTTCAATTGGTTGAGAAATGAATCAATCTTAAGCAAATATTTTTATTTTGTCAAACTTAAATAATGCATTTTGTACAATTATCGAAATTAAATTTGCAAAAAACTCTCAGGTTTATAATTCCAGAATTCTCTTAAAGATCGCGCGGGAGTACAACGGGCTCTTTTTTGAGCTTAAAAAGAATATGGTTCGAGTTTTAAGGTGTCTACTTGCAGCAAATTAAAAGCAGGGGGGCTAAAAAATCAAATTTTGGTCCCATTTTTGACGAAAAAAGTCTGAATTTTGAAAAATTTAGCTTAAATTCTAGGCAAAAAATTATTCAGCAGCCCTCCTCTATCTTTAGAGATAAAATCCAAAACACTACAGTTGAGAATTTTAAGATATTTTAGTAAAAGTGACGAAATTTTGGTCAAAAATACCGAAAATGTGAATAAAAACAGCTGAATTACGTCTAATATTCACAAAACTATACACCTCGATAACTCCCTTTAATAAAGGAAAATTGAAAAACTCTTACTAATTCCATATTCTATGCTGGACGGGCTTTCTAATGTTACCACTCTCAACTCTCTACCATGATTATATCGATCGGCCAAAATTGTCTGAACAAAAATGGTCTGAATAGCTCCTCCCACAATAAAGTGGGTAGGAACAAAAACTTTGTCATCACGTTGGTGAAACAGCAGAATCAGGTATTGGTCAATCTGAGCTAAACAGAATCAAATTTTCTTTAGAATTGCTCTAATGGAACGATAGCTCCAGTGACCATCATTCCATCAGTATAATCAACGCTGAGTCAGACACTGGAACTAATGAGCCCAAAAGTTTGACTAAAGTAGAAAGTCGAGAATAGAACATTGTGGTTGACACAGGTGGTCTTTTGAGCTTAGATACAAAACGATTGGCCAAAGAAATTCAAAGTTTGGACTGCAATGCATGGTGGATCCATAATACCAATCAAAGCAGTTAAAAAGTTTTTAATATATATCTATAAAACATTTGTGGACTTTTTATTGTGAAATGGAACCAAACGGTTGGATCAGTAAACAACGTCAATTGATCGAAATTTAATCACCTTTTCAGTTCAACGCGGATCAGCGTCGGCAAAGGATCTGATATCTTAGAAAGATGTCAGGAAGGGGGTACAGAAAACAATGAGATTGAAGAATTATATAAAGTAGTGGCAGTTATTTATTTAATTAATCGCAATAACAGTGAAAGAGAATATTCTGTAAAAATGACATTCTGTAAAAATTAATAGTTCTGAAAAAAGCATTAAATGAGTATGAAATGCCAAATATAGTAATGTGATTAGCCCTGCATGGTTTTTCATATCTAGGTCTGAAACACACAAATGGTTAAATACCTCTCAACAGAGAAACAGAGAGACGGTGTAAATTCAATATAGCAAGTGGGGATACGACGATATTTTAATGGCTTCCATTTAAAAAACATGCAATTTTAAACCATAAAGACAAAATTGGCGAAAACAACTCTGAAAATTCCTAATTCCGAAGGATGAATCTGCCTAGCCTCCTAAGTCAGCATTAAAAATTAGGGAGACATCGTAATTACTTATCTGCTTTTATAACCCCTTGACGTATCAATCAGTAGTAAGAAATCCATAACAAATGACGAGTGCAGTTGAAAAATTGAGAATTCATTTAAAACTTACTGAATGCAGCAATATTTACCACATTTACTAATATATGTCGCCATAAGTTGTGAAGTTAGTGAAGCTAATTAGATCAAATGATAAGAAGACGAGAAAAAACACTAACAAATTCATGCATATTGGAAAAACATAATCTTAACATAATAGAATAAGTTGCAACATTATCGATTACAAAGTGGTTTTTACAAGTTGAACTGTTAACTGTATCGATTTCATTCTGCGCACCCGGGAATCAGGGGAGTGACAGAAATTCCAAAAGCGTGTGGTCAAATTTCCGTAAGACAGACTTACTGAATGAAGTTAAGGCCTGCAACGTATCCACAGAACACGGCAAGATTCTCAAATCCATCAAAAGATAACAAAATTAGAATGATCTTATAATAAGTTCTAAACGGAATGATAAAAATCAGTTAGACTGTGCAGGCCCAATACCAGGGAGCGAAAATAAAAACATAGCAGGACAAGTCCTGACGTACAATTCAAAGAATTTTCATTGACCAAACAAAAAACTAGACCTAGAAGGGATTATGAGTGAGTTGGGAAAACCATTTAAAAAAAATCAGATTAAAAAAAACAAAAAAAAACAAAAAATCAATGTCAAAATGCCGCTAGCGAGAACAAAAACCTAGCGAGATTTTGTAAATTCGATTGTAAAATCAAATGTAAATTTGATTCTAACAAAAATCTAGGCCCAGAGTGAACTATGAATGGATTGGAAAACCATTTAGAAATAAATTCGACTCAAAAAACTGAAAAAACAGTGAAAACCAAAGTGAAATTGCCGCATGTGAACAAAAAACCAATAGCAGGAAAGCGAATTTTTTGTTCAACCACCGCTTTCTTACTTTTCTTTAAAATTAGAGCAAAAAAAGTCACGCCGCAAAACCACGCGCTTTTTCGATTCATTTCCTGTTTCGGCGTGACCAAAATCACTACTCCAATTTGACTTCAAAAATCATGAAAATGTGTGAACAGATCTTTAAAAAAACCATTCAAACGCCATCCAAATACTCGTCAAAAAACGTGCCTTCACTAACTTATGATTATCTTGAAACAAAACCATGAAACAAAAAAGTAAAAACAATAAAATCAAATCTGTTAAAATATGATAAAAAACTCAGATCAAATTTTGTTATTAATTGAGATCCCCAAAAAACAATCTCTGCCAAAATTATTTCATCAAAACACTTACTACTTATGTGAGTTTTTATAAAATACTTGAGGCTTAATGAAAAAAAGCTTTTAATAACAACTTTCACTAAAAAACAGGAAAAACATATGAAGTTTTTTAACGTTTCAAAAGCATGTAAATCCAAAGAAAAATTCCCATCAGCCAATAGGGTATCCAGATGCTCGCAAAACAATTGGCAAATTATAATAGGCTAAGCAACTTGTCTGAAAACAGAAATAAAAACGAAAAACTGCAAAAAGTTTTGAAATATAGTTCCAATTTTTGCAATTTTTTTGTCATATTTTTCAACAAAAAAAGGTTTCGTACCCACAAAACAATAACCAAATGTTATCTTAAATTGCTCAAGTAGAAGGGGTTCCTTCGATACCCATTTGAGCCAGTAAAACAAAATAATTGTCAAAAGAAACGCAAACGTCAAATAAACGTCAAAATCAGCAAAATACATTAAAACCTCCGAATTTTCATAAAATTCGTATGAATTTACAGAAACCTTCAAACCACTACAGAAACAATCCTAAAATTAAAATAAAATCATAACCAAACCTCTTAACCAAAATAAATGAAAAAAATGATTAAAATTGCCGCACGTGAACAAAAAATTTTGCTCGCTTACAGATTTTTTTTTTACACCTCAATTTCTCGCTCTCTAGAAAAGAGCGATATGAACAAAAAAAAACACTCCCTTTTCGCTCCACTCTTCATTTTTTTTCAGCAACAAAATCACTCCAAATTTTTTCACGTGTTTCATTTCCCGCTTCAAAACTCACTCCAATAAAATTGATTAAAAAAGGACTTCTCCAATACTCCTCTTCGAGTCGTAAAAAAAGATAGCGCCCCAATACAATTCAATTTCTTTAAATTTTAAAAAAATATTTCTTGTTCTCAAAATTAACCAAGAGTAAAAATCGTTACTAATAGAGATGCTATAAACGTCGAAAATTGTGTTCCAGAATTTTTTACAACCAATATGGCAGGCTGGGTGCCTAAAACGAACAACTGTTAAAGGCTTCTGTGCCTATAAAATTAATGATTCGATAATTTCTTCCGTTAGGGGCAACAGACGGCTTGATAAATTTGTCATATTTTTCAACAAAAAAAGGTTTCGTACCCACAAAACTATAACCAATTGTTATCTTAAATTTGCTCAAGTAGAAGGGGTTCCTTCGATACCCATTTGAGCCAGTAAAACAAAATAATTGTCAAAAGAAACGCAAACGTCAAATAAACGTCAAAATCAGCAAAATACATTAAAACCTCCGAATTTTCATAAAATTCGTATGAATTTCCAGAAACCTTCAAACCACTACAGAAACCATTCTAAAATTAAAATAAAATCATAACCAAACCTCTTAACCAAAATAAATGAAAAAAATGTTTAAAATTGCCGCACGTGAACAAAAAATTTTGCTCGCTTACAGAATTTTTTTTACACCTCAATTTCTCGCTCTCTAGAAAACAGCGATATGAACAAAAAAACACTCCCTTTTCGCTCCACTCTTCATTTTTTTCAGCAACAAAATCACTCCAAACTTTTTCACGTGTTTCATTTCCCGCTTCAAAACTCACTCCAATAAAATTGATTAAAAAAGGACTTCTCCAATACTCCTCTTCGAGTCGTAAAAAAAGATAGCGCCCCAATACAATTCAATTTCTTTAAATTGTAAAAAAATATTTCTTGTTCTCAAAATTAACCACGAGTAAAATTCGTTACTAATAGAGATGCTATAAACGTCGAAAATTGTGTTCCAGAATATTTTACAACCAATATCGCAGGCTGGGTGCCTAAAACGAATAACTGTTAAAGGCTTCTGTGCCTATAAAATTACTGATTTGATAATTTCTTCCATTAGGGGCAATAGACGGCTTGAAAAATTTGTCATATTTTTCAACAAAAAAAGGTTTCGTACCCACAAAACTCTAACCAATTGATATCTTAAATTTGCTCAAGTAGAAGGGGTTCCTTCGATACCCATTTGAGCCAGTAAAACAAAATAATTGTCAAAAGAAACGCAAACGTCAAATAAACGTCAAAATCAGCAAAATACATTAAAACCTCCGAATTTTCATAAAATTCGTATGAATTTCCAGAAACCTTCAAACCACTACAGAAACCATCCTAAAATTTAAAAAAAATCATAACCAAACCTCTTAACCAAAATAAATGAAAAAAATGTTTAAAATTGCCGCACGTTAACAAAAAATTTTGCTCGCTTACAGAGTTTTTTTTACACCTCAATTTCTCGCTCTCTAGAAAAGAGCGATATGAACAAAAAAACACTCCCTTTTCGCTCCACTCTTCATTTTTTTTCAGCAACAAAATCACTCCAAATTTTTTCACGTGTTTCATTTCCCGCTTCAAAACTCAATCCAATAAAATTGATTAAAAAAGGACTTCTCCAATACTCCTCTTCGAGTCGTAAAAAAAGATAGCTCCCCAATACAATTCAATTTCTTTAAATTGTAAAAAAATATTTCTTGTTCTCAAAATTAACCAAGAGTAAAAATCGTTACTAATAGAGATGCTATAAACGTCGAAAATTGTGTTCCAGAATTTTTTACAACCAATATGGCAGGCTGGGTGCCTAAAACGAACAACTGTTAAAGGCTTCTGTGCCTATAAAATTACTGATTCGATAATTTCTTCCGTTAGGGGCAACAGACGGCTTGATAAATTTGTCATATTTTTCAACAAAAAAAGATTTCGTACCCACAAAACTATAACCAATTGTTATCTTAAATTTGCTCAAGTAGAAGGGGTTCCTTCGATACCCATTTGAGCCAGTAAAACAAAATAATTGTCAAAAGAAACGCAAACGTCAAATAAACGTCAAAATCAGCAAAATACATTAAAACCTCCGAATTTTCATAAAATTCGTATGAATTTCCAGAAACCTTCAAACCACTACAGAAACCATTCTAAAATTAAAATAAAATCATAACCAAACCTCTTAACCAAAATAAATGAAAAAAATGTTTAAAATTGCCGCACGTGAACAAAAAATTTTGCTCGCTTACAGAATTTTTTTTACACCTCAATTTCTCGCTCTCTAGAAAACAACGATATGAACAAAAAAAAACACTCCCTTTTCGCTCCACTCTTCATTTTTTTCAGCAACAAAATCACTCCAAATTTTTTCACGTGTTTCATTTCCCGCTTCAAAACTCACTCCAATAAAATTGATTAAAAAAGGACTTCTCCAATACTCCTCTTCGAGTCGTAAAAAAAGATAGCGCCCCAATACAATTCAATTTCTTTAAATTGTAAAAAAATATTTCTTGTTCTCAAAATTAACCACGAGTAAAATTCGTTACTAATAGAGATGCTATAAACGTCGAAAATTGTGTTCCAGAATATTTTACAACCAATATGGCAGGCTGGGTGCCTAAAACGAATAACTGTTAAAGGCTTCTGTGCCTATAAAATTACTCATTTGATAATTTCTTCCGTTAGGGGCAATAGACGGCTTGAAAAATTTGTCATATTTTTCAACAAAAAAAGGTTTCGTACCCACAAAACTATAACCAATTGTTATCTTAAATTTGCTCAAGTAGAAGGGGTTCCTCCGATACCCATTTGAGCCAGTAAAACAAAAAAATTGTCAAAAGAAACGCAAACGTCAAATAAACGTCAAAATCAGCAAAATACATTAAAACCTCCGAATTTTCATAAAATTTGTATGAATTTCCAGAAACCTTCAAACCACTACAGAAACCATCCTAAAATTAAAAAAAAAATCATAACCAAACCTCTTAACCAAAATAAATGAAAAAAATGTTTAAAATTGCCGCACGTGAACAAAAAATTTTGCTCGCTTACAGAATTTTTTTTTACACCTCAATTTCTCGCTCTCTAGAAAACAGCGATATGAACAAAAAAACACTCCCTTTTCGCTCCAGTCTTCATTTTTTTCAGCAACAAAATCACTCCAAATTTTTTCACCTGTTTCATTTCCCGCTTCAAAACTCACTCCAATAAAATTGATTAAAAAAGGACTTCTCCAATACTCCTCTTCGAGTCGTAAAAAAAGATAGCGCCCCAATACAATTCAATTTCTTTAAATTGTAAAAAAATATTTCTTGTTCTCAAAATTAACCAAGAGTAAAATTCGTTACTAATAGAGATGCTATAAACGTCGAAAATTGTGTTCCAGAATATTTTACAACCAATATGGCAGGCTGGGTGCCTAAAACGAATAACTGTTAAAGGCTTCTGTGCCTATAAAATTAGTGATTTGATAATTTCTTCCGTTAGGGGCAATAGACGGCTTGAAAATTTTGTCATTTTTTTCAACAAAAAAAGGTTTCGTACCCACAAAACTATAACCAATTGTTATCTTAAATTTGCTCAAGTAGAAGGGGTTCCTTCGATACCCATTTGAGCCAGTAAAACAAAATAATTGTCAAAAGAAACGCAAACGTCAAATAAACGTCAAAATCAGCAAAATACATTAAAACCTCCGAATTTTCATAAAATTCGTATGAATTTACAGAAACCTTCAAACCACTACAGAAACCATCCTAAAATTAAAATAAAATCATAACCAAACCTCTTAACCAAAATAAATGAAAAAAATGTTTAAAATTGCCGCACGTGAACAAAAAATTTTGCTCGCTTACAGAATTTTTTTTTACACCTCAATTTCTCGCTCTCTAGAAAACAGCGATATGAACAAAAAAACACTCCCTTTTCGCTCCACTCTTCATTTTTTTCAGCAACAAAATCACTCCAAATTTTTTCACGTGTTTCATTTCCCGCTTCAAAATTCACTCCAATAAAATTGATTAAAAAAGGACTTCTCCAATACTCCTCTTCGAGTCGTAAAAAAAGATAGCGCCCCAATACAATTCAATTTCTTTGAATTGTAAAAAAATATTTCTTGTTCTCAAAATTAACCAAGAGTAAAATTCGTTACTAATACAGATGCTAAAAACGTCGAAAATTGTGTTCCAGATTATTTTACAACCAATGTGTAAAACGAATAACTGTTAAAGACTTCTGTGCCTATCAAATTTCTGATTTGATAGTTTCTTCCGTTAGGGGCAATAGACGGCTTGATGCCGTTGAACGTCTAACACAGACAAAAAAACGAAATTTCAGTCACATCTAATCAGAGAAAACTAAAATGTATTTTGATGTGAAAGAGGCGATAAATGCTGTTGTGCATCAATTTTGTTTATACAATTAAAAAACGATTAAGAATAGTCTATTCCACGCACAGTTTGGTAGGAAACCAAGCAGCCCATAAATGAATCTAACTACCATCATTCTACCTCACAAAACTCTGTACTGGAGTAATGTTAAAACTAAGTTTTAGAAGTGAAGACTCTTGGATAGTGAGTAATCTTAACCGTGACCAAGAGTTGAACGACAGAAAGCTACAAATCAGGGACCAAATTGATAGAAATAGGAACAATTTTGAAGCAAAGTGAAGATATACAGAACAGCTTCAAGAAGAAAACAATACCAGTTTATGATCATCAAGTATCTCCACTCCAATAAACATGGAAAGCAAACGTCTCAACAAGTTGAATCAATTGGGTGTAGCGAAGCAAACATAGCTGGCAGATTGCCAGAAAATGGCCGCGATAGCTACGTAGATTTGCAGTCTCAATAAAAAGTAAAAAAAGACATACCAAAAAATTATTCTTTTCATTAAAGGCTGGGATGTCATGTTTTGACTAAGAATCTGTTCAACTTATTTCGGCTTCTGTTGACTGCTCTTAAATAACCTTCAATTAGAGTGATATACACTCACTTGACCTCATCTCTTTGAATTAACGTACCGAAAAAAACTTCACAGTGAGGAAGTCATTTTTGAGAGTGAGGTAAGTCACATGTGACCAAAAACTTAACCACGTGAAAGAACAAAAAAATTACTCAACTAGAAGTGAAAAATGACGTCACGCACGCATTTCAGTTTAAATTGCATGAACGATTGAACAAGAAACAGATTTGAAGTGATTGTGACGTCATATGGTCGTAACAAAAATCTTGACGACGAAATAAAAAAAACATAGCAGGACAAGTCTTGACGTACAATTCAAAGAATTTTCCTTGAGTAAACAAAAATCTAGACCTAGAACGGACTATGAGTCAATTGGAAAAACCATTTCTAAAAAAAACAGTTCGAAAAATTTTTAAAAAAAAACAGAAAAATCAATGTCAAAATGCCGCATGTGAACAAATAACCACTAGCGAGAAATGGAAATTTGGTTCCAACAAAAACTAGGCCTAGAATTAACTATAAATGGTTTGGGAAAATCATTTAGAATGAAATCTGATCCAAAAATTGATAACGAGAAAGCGAATTTTCGTTCAAACACCGTTTTTTTACTCTAGTTTACAATTAGAGCGGAAAAGTTTCACACCGCATAACCACTCGCTTTTTCGATTCACTTCTTGTTTCGGCGTGACCAAAATAACTACTCCAATTTGACTTCAAAGATCATGAAAAGATGCGAAAAGATCTTACGAAAGTACGCTCTTGTAGACGCTAAAATGCAAAATGTACGAGAGTACAATTCCTGCGAAAGTACGCTTGCGTAGACGCTAAAGTCTCTTGTTGTTAGATATAAACAGAGCTTACCAAAAAAGCTACATTTGCAGATTACATTACGCGGAGTCAAAATGCAAATTTGAGTAAGAGCCTCTTTTATATCACAATTACTGCCCGATTGCATCTGCAAGTTTGCCTGTACATCAACCATTTAAGCATTCGAACTACTTACGAAAACGCCATTAGAGGTTAGATTAAACCACTATTAAGATATAAAGTTAAAAAAAGACACCAATTTTTTGTGCGTTTATTATTTAGTTTTCAGTAATACAGTGTGGTCTGCTGTTAAAATAGAAAAACAGAGAATTAATTTAAGATCACGCAAAATGAAGAAGTCAAGGGCCTGGATTCAATCAAAATATAAAAACATTCAGGCACAGTTTTTGCACATTGCACTGCCCCAACAATTTTTTCTTGAGACTCTGTGCTTTCATTTTTGTTCAATGGGTAAATAAGAATTTAACCAACATCATATTCAGTTCAATAAAAGGCCAAAATCCTTAAAAAACTAGCATGGCGTAAAATTGCCTTTTATTTAAATGCAACTTTTGTTACTAAAAACTAACATTTATGACGAAAGTATAAAGAAAACCATTGTGAATGCACAAAAAACATTGGCTTGGTAATGTGCGTTCGCACATAAAGTTCTGACCCCGCTCATCCACATTTTCGGCATAATTGTCTACCATATAAGGAACAGATGGAAAACCCCAAATTTTTCAAAAAATTGTAAGATGAAAAAAATATCGCCACCAACGCAAACACTTCAGTAACTGTCTACCATATAAGGAACAGATGAAAAACCCCAAATTTTTCAAAAAACTGTAATATGAAAAAAAATATCGCCACCAACGCAAACACTTCAGTAAAATCCTGCAATAGATTGATGAGATCTGCCCTTATTAAGAAAGCGAGGCAAGACTAACAACAAAGTCAAACAACATCAATAAACATTAATTACATTCAAAATATTTTGTCCATTTTTTAAGAGAAAAAACTTAAAAAAAGTCAAGATACCGTCCGATAAAAATTTAACTGAGCAAAATATTTTGTAATTTACTAGAAAAATATATGGGAGTAGTCCCTAATAAGGCTGGGTTACAATTAGACAAAAATGAACAAAAACAGCAAAGTTAATAAATTCGCTTATAATATTAAAAACAATTAATTTCCAAATAATGGAAACCATTAGATATCAACTGAAATTATCCAAACAAATTATTGTGAATAATGTATAAACAGGAGGGCATTAGGACCTCTCTTTGTTCAGTTTTTTCGCGGATAGGAAAAGAACAACAAATATAGACAACAGACAAAAATTCAATTGAAACTTTTAAAAAACAGTGTCGAAGCTGTACAGCCATATTCTTATCATCAAAATATGTCTGGTTGCATTGTTTTGAAGGCCAATAATTTGTTTATTTGTAATGTGACCTCTCGTCTATGACACTAGGTTAAAAAAAGATCAAAAATCGAAAAAGGCGGGAAATTAAGCTTGTAATTTTCGAAAACAGTTTTTTTCAAAATTATGAAGCCATTAGCTACAAAAAACACAGAAATAGTTGCGTTTGTTTATCCAAAGGAAGCCACTACAACCTGCAACTTTTTAGAATTTCTGGTACAATTATAAAAAGATCGTCAAAAATAGACAAAAATCAAAAGTTACTTTTTTTTGCAAAAAGATTTTGTCGAAACCAGTAAAGTCAAAACGAATTCTTTCAAATTTAAGAAATTGTGAACTTGCACCTTCTCTGGAGAATAATAATCTCACAATTGATCTGTAAAGAGACTAGGTAACAAAAACACAAAAAAAGAACAAAAATGAGAAGTTAGAACTATTCTTTTAAAGAATTGTTTTTAAAGATAAAAAAGTCAGCAGCCATCTTCTCAAATAATAATATAGGCTCTTGTAATCCTCCATAAAAAAGAGGTGAGACTTGTTATGCATCAGGAGAACTCAGGCCACTAAAAGGCAAAATGAAATTGACAGTTAAAGACAAAAGAAATTATAAAAATCTCAATTAAAATCTTCGAGTAAGTGGCATCGAAGCCGTTAAAACCATCATCTGTACCTTTAAAGGTTTTGACTTATTCAAATGTTCAATTGTACTTCATTTTGAACGCCGGTAATGTGTTATTTGAGCTGTGAATAATGTAACAAAGTGACAAAACGAGAAAAAGGCGTCAAAAATGGGCAAATGCCGAAAAGCCAAAATTTTTTGTGAAGTCTTGTAGTATCAAAGCCAGAAAAACATAGATTGACAAGACAAACCTCAACAAAGAATAATTTTTAATTCAGTAGAACGACGAAGCTTTCGTCCTTTAAGGACACTAAACTATAATTTGAACAAATTTAGAGAAAAAGTAGTGGCCAAGTTCAAAACTCATGGTTTATTTAAAAATTAGATATTTTAAAATCAAAGAGATCAAAAGCTTTCAAGTATTCATTATTTGGAGTTGACTAGGAAAACAATGGGACTTATCACCAGTGAGCTTTAACTTGAGTTGCTCTGTTCTTTAATTAAAACAAAAAAGATCAAACTTTTTTTAAAAAAAGAACAACTGATTAAAATCTGAAATATTTTTCTATTGTATCAGTCCAAGATTGGCCCGAAATGAGCCTGGCTATTTCTGTTCGTCCATTAAGAACGCCTAATTCTTTCAAAAGATATAGATATAAATAGTTTGTTAGTAAAATGTCAAAATGAATCCTGAGTTTTCGATAATCATCGAGAAAATTTATCAAAAAACTGCAAAACTTTAATTCCAGAGTACTCTCAATGGAAGTGGAGGTAGGACTAACTCCCTTTGAAGATTGCAAAGACTTTTCTAGTGGTTTTTGGGTGTGTACTTCCGACAAATTTAATAGAAGTGGACCAAAGAAGCTTGTTTCGTGCAATTTATATGAAAACGTCTGATTTTTGAAAAATTTTGTCAGAACTTTAGCCAAAAAATTAAATCAAAATATTCGGCAATATTTTTTGTCTTTGAAAATCAAATCAACAACACTACTGTGAACAATTTTAACATATTTTATTAAACAAAATTGTCTAAATGTTAGGCGAAACTTCTGGAATATATGAAAAAAAAAAATAGCGCAAATCAGTCTCAATATTCACAAAAACTTAAACCTCGATAACTCGCTCTGGAAAACGAAATTAAAAAAAAAATCTTTTTAATTCCATATTCTACGCTGGACAGACTTTTTAAAGATACCACTCACAACTCTCTACGATGAATTTATCAATCGGTCAAAATTGTCTGAACAAAAAAACTCTTTTAAGTATATAGTTCCTCCCCCCTCAAGAGGTGTCGGAACAATGATCGAAACAGTGTCAACGGCAAAACCCTAGACTCAAAAATAGCGCATGTCAAATGAGTTAAACCAAATAAAATAGAAGAGGGGTTGGAACAAAAAAAACTATGAAGAATACTCAAAAATTAGATATAGCAAACACAATTATGACTAAATTTACTCCATTTTGTAAATAATACAAGTCAAACTGAAAGTACTATGTAGGAAAACCGAGAGTACCCCAATATAGCTACGCTCAGCTTACAGTTTCGCAGCCATGAAAATCATTAATCCAAAGTGTTGAGATTTCAAAATTAACAGATGATATCAATATGACATGAAAATTTATATACGATTAGGAATTTCTAGTTCTCCCGTCTTGCAGTTTGTTCAAATGGTAGGGACAAATTTTTTATCAGTGAGTCATGTTTTTCGTTGGGCTCTTTGCTGTAGACGAAAACTTTGCGGCTGAAGATTTTTTCATCTTCTAGGAGCAGGGTCTTCCAGCATAAGCTTAGAAATGATTGGATCACCTTTGATACCTTCTGCGAAGTCTTCAAAGAGGAGGAAACCCTTATGACTTTTGTCAAATTGACGGAAGATTCGCTTTGTTCTGATTGCTGGGTTTAATTCGTCTTCCGGAGCACTGGTTTCCATTATGGGACCAACAAGCGACAGCATTGCCTAAAAATTGGGATAACAGCGGAAGACTATAAGAGAAGCATTGGCTTGTTAAGCTCGTCATATGCATTGGGAGTTTTCTGAGCAATTTTAAAAACATATGGCCAGAGGATGATCGGATAATAGCCGCGAAATAGACTCTTGTCAAATAAAGACTACAGACACAAAGACAAAAAATTTGAAAAATGACATTCTCACTTTGAATTCTACCCTTAAATTTCAAACCAAGCTTCTAAAATAAAGTTTCGAAACAAGTTTCAAACATAAATGTCATTCAACAATAAAGCACCGGAAATATCTATACTGAACGTCCAAAGTAAGTTTGCATGCCCTACTATTACAGAGAAAATTTTCGACGCATTATTTGTGATAAAAATTAGAAAATAAATGTTTTGATCACTGATACCCTACACTAGGGCTCTGGTGGAATATATCTATGGAATCAAGATAATACGCATTGCCCCAATGTAAAGTTGAAGAGCTCCATCTAACTATCATAATGAAAAAATCTGTGTCACACTGTTGAGATATTTTGCAAACATTATCAGCAATAGTTGAGTACTCTTTTGTATTGAACTTGAGAAACGATGTTAAGAAACTGACATATTTCTTTTATCTTTTATCGGTCAATCTTGCGTTACGTGGCCAAGGTCCGAAAATTCGAGTACACACGCTTAATATTGTCGGGATTTTTCACGACGCATGTTTTGAGATAAGCGTGTGTGAAAATCAGTGACATTCGGCTATGTGGAATTGATATAAATCATGGGTCCTTAACCCCTAGTTGAGAGAGGGACTTGGCTTTCGAAATAATAATTAATTTTCAAAGTTTCGAGGTTTATCTTGAGCGTATTTGATAAGTAAACAAAAGGAGCGAACTTGAGCGATTTAGGTTGGTGTGAAATATTATGTAAACAAATGGGAGATTAGCTTTGCAAAGTGATCAAGTTGTCAGAAATAGTCAGAATCAAACTCCGAGGTCATTAAACGGAAGAAACCAAGTATGAATACACCAAAAAAAGAATGGAAGGGCTTGGGAAAAGCAATGATAATTTAATAAATGAATTCCCCCAAACCGCCAAATTGCATCCCTGAAAGCCATTTTGGTATAATGAACGTGAGTATTTATTACCTATAAAAAGCTACAAGTTTGGGGTTATTGTTTATTTTTTTCAGGAAGGATATAAAGGGTATCTTAACTAGGAACATTTAGTGCATAAAAAGGGAAACAAACAAAAGGTATGCTTTGAAGGATTTGTCGGCCAAATTTATTGTATTTTTCCGAGGAAAAACATGTTTGTTAGCCTCCAACAGCTACCCAAAGCATGGGGGAAGACAGATTAAAGACAGAGAGGTAAAGTTGTTGTCACACACCGTACTGTGTGAAAAAACAAAGCAGATTATATGTGAGAGAAAAAGCACTTACCAATATTTTGTTTTTCGAATGGTAGAAAAGAGACTTTTAATCGTTAAAAACTGATACTTTTATGGTGTAATTCAGCAAGTGTTCGGCTTTTGTGCAGAACAATCAAACGGACCTGAATCCATATCAAAATCAAGTAAAAAAAAGATTGTTGAAGGGACACGCATGAAGAAATGAAAAGGAAATTGAAACGATTGGAAAAAGTGTTAGCTTTTTATTGCAATATTGTTTTGAACCCAAGCCCGGTAACCCCATTTTAGGAAAACTGGTAAGAAGTTTTTCAGTAGTGTTTTTTTGCAGGAGGAGTTTGGTATAGATCTTGTGAATTAATGCAATTAGTTGTTGGAGTTCTTATAATCAAATTTTGTCAGTCAGGTCGAATTTAGCGGGGATTTTCGATTAAATCAAAGTGTCTAGTTAAAATCAGAGCTCAAAAACAGTAACAATACTATAGTTTTGGTGGTTATACAGTAGAAGGAATCATTATTGTCAAGAAAAAGCGGTAACTAAGGTATTGGAGCTTCAGAAGGTCAAAAAATTTGCAAAAGAGAACTTTTAATGGAAATAACGGGTTATGAAGTGAGTTCGATGTTTGAGATAGGACTAAATATTGCTCCGCAGTATTCTTGAGAGTAGATTGATCAGTTGAAAAGAGCACAAGGTCTGTTTGAAGGAATTTCTGATAGAGAGAAAATCAAACGTTAGAAAACCAAGCGTCCACATTTTTGCGACCCCAACCCAAGTCCTGAAAACCCTATTTCCTCAAGTCCGATCACCATGAAATTTTAACTAATCACTTCTAGGACAATTTTTAACCCATTGGAAAAACAACTAGCTGTTTCCGGTACGCAAAACCGTTCATTTTGGCTTTTAAAACAAACAAAAAAGAGACGATAACTGATTTTTGTGCTTCTATGAAAAAACAACACTCTTACCAGGATCAAAATATCTACCAAACACCACATTAAAACGTGAAGAATGCAAACTAGTTACAGTTCAGTTTCATGGTATTAACGCTAACGAATATTCTACAAAGATCTTAGTTTTCCTTGATTTTTTCTTCACTGTGAGTACAAGAAAATAGTTTAATGTTGATTAAAACAAACATTGCTGGATCTAAAATGGGTTAGAAAGATTTCAGGGGCTAAATCAGAGAAGTATCAGTAACACGAAAAAGGATAAAAAAGAATGCATGTACTTGTATAAGAACTCTTCAACATGAAACATAACTTTTGTTGGATCCTGAAATTAGCAAACCAAATAAATCACGGAATTCCGGTCATGTTAGGCAAACATTTATATAAGATAAACTACAGCGCGTGACAAAACTTTAACGCCCACTATTGTGCTTATACGTTAGGTCAAAATGTTCTAAAAGGAACGACACGTTACGTTTTGCTGTTAATAACTGATAAGATTGAATACCCTTAGGCACAAGAAAAACGATCAGACGCGAGAGAGCAAGTGTGAGAGAAAGACTTACGAGGCTGAGAAACAGCAATTCGTCAATCAAAACTTGAGAGAGAGAGAGAGAGATAGAGAGAGAGAGAGCTCAAGTGGAGCAGTTGATTCTCAGATTGAGAAAATTGTTGTCGTTTGAGAGTTCTTTGCGAAAGAACAGTTTTGCAGTTGTAGAGAGTGAAACTGCAGAATTATTCAAATTTGTTGGCTGGGAAGATTATAAGTTTCTGGCCAGTAACATAGCTACTGGGAGGCAGAACTTAATTTAGTTATCGGGGATAGGAAGTAAAGAAACGGATTTGTGGATACTTGCGGAGAGAGTGATTGAAGTGGTTTGATTTAGTGTGGATCATTAATTAGTTTTGATAGACAAATTCCTTTTGATTGTTGAATTTACTCATTTAACTGTCTCTGGCTATAACATTACTTGTTGCTGGTATTACATATTTTGATTATTAATTCAATTATTCAGAGTGAAGTTTTTAAGCAGCCGAAAGAGCAACATTTTTTGGGGACAACACTGTACACTCCCTACAGCAAGAGGAACTACAAAACAAATCTTTCGGAATTTTGATAAAGTTTTGGGCGCTAGCCAGTCCCCAGCTAGAAGCCTTCTAACGATAAAAATACAAGATTCTACAGGCTAATTTAAATCAAATTACCTTCAAAATTGCTTATTTGTGCCCCAACTTTCACAAAGTGTTATCGCAAAAACCTGAGAAAATCTTTCGTTACTCGTTTTCAGGCGATAGGTCACTAGTTTCCACTCTATAAGTAACCGGTTTCAGCATCTATTAACCGAACTGAAAGAAAGCTTAATTAACTTCAGCGATTTCCTTCTCGATACTTTCAATAGACTAAAAAGACAATAAGCGGTTTTACAATTACCCTTAGCACTTTTCACAAGAACAACTTAGTCTTTGAATTTTGTCTCAATTAATTACACATAAAAGTCGGCAACAAAGTGATAGTCTAACTGCGTGCTCAAAATCCTGGATATTTATCCGTCAATACACATGACAAAATAAAGTCGCTTTCCACGTATAAGTAACTAATTTCCACGTTTTCGGTAGGTGAATTCCATCATTCAAAACATAGATGAATAAATAAAAGTTTGGACATCTTTTGGTCACTCAATTCTGCAAAACGCCAATTTAAATGAAACTGGCTTTTCAAATTTTGGTCACGTTTATGCGGATTGAGTACATCAAGTCTAGTATGTTACTTCGGGTAAGTTACCGCAAAGTATTATGACATTTTCACAGGCAAGCAAGCGAATCCACGGTTGAAACCTTACTTTGAAACCCAAACTTAAAGTAATTTTATATTGAGCCGATAGCTGAGTTCTTATTTCCATAAGGTGCTAACATCGGGTATCACCCAACATAATGTGTTGGACGAGAGAGGGGGCCAAACTACCAAATGGCTGAATGTGGAGGAGAGTTTGGGTGTTGGTGTGAATGAGGGGGGGGGGGGGGGGGGGGGGGGGGAATGGGTCGAACATTTGAGATCGAAAACGAACTTCACTTCGTTAAATTTTCTTCTCAAAACCGAAAGGCTGGGGATCTTTGGTGTGTAATTTGTAAGTTGTTGGGGAGGTGGTTAGGTGGGTGAGGAGGTTAGTTGGGGGGAGAGTTAGGCAGTGGGGCTTAGTAAGTAGTTGCTTGCTGTGTAGCTTAGTCTGGTAGGAGGAACTTCTATGAGAAGAAAAACTTTCAAATAGTCTTTTTCACCTTTAATATAACCAACTCAACTCTTTAAAACAGAAGTAAACACTTGAGAAAGGAGTCAGAATTCAAGTCATGAACAAACTTGCTTCAGCTAAACAATCCTCTGTAATACCATGCTGCTCTTAGACCACATGACTGATATAATTGCTACAAATTTTATTTGCGAGCAATTAGTAGCTTAAAGTAAAATTTTACGTGGTATATTGATGTTTACCTGTACTAGAAGCCATTATAGTCAAACTAATACTGATAAAAATACTGAAATTTTATAGATAGAATTTTTGACAAAATAACATTTAAAAAATAACAAGCCTGCTTCCAAAAAAAATCACATAGAAAATGGCCAGTTTTCAGCTAGAAGCAGTATGCTAATTTCGATTTGGCAATGAGAACTAAGCAAATTTTGGAACAGCATACTGAATAGGTTTCTCATGTTACTTATCATAATGCTGCTAGCGGAAAACTTGCCAACATTTATCTGGTTTTTAAGTCAGTTTATTCAAATCTAGATCATTTGATCTAAATGAAAATCAAAAGAAACCACTAATGTTCTGTTGACTAACATTGGCTTCTAGAAAAGGCAGTTCATCGGGAAAATTTTTTTTTTGTGAGTTTACTTTTGTCAACGATTTCTTCAACACCAAAGGGGGATTTTACATTCTCAATTTAGATTCAATAGATGATGACATAAGTCATTTAATTGATGTAAATCATATATAATCAAGTAATGTTGCTGCATCGACCAAAACTTCTAAACAAGAGCGCATCAAATGAACTAAAAACTCAGTTGTATCGTGGGGCGCTTTATTTTTCAAGCTTATAAGCTTGAAAAATGTATACACTAGAGTATACATTTACTCTCCAATAACAATTACACTCGAGCAATGCTCCCATTTCTTCTTTGAGCCATAAACAAACAGCACTCCAACATTATTCACCTTGTTTGAGATGCAAAAAACACACGAGATGGCCATCAATGCCCTTGCTATCACTTCGTGGTTAAAAATATTCTGATGTCAGGTTAAAAAAATGGTTACTGGCAAAAAAACCAGTTTCAAGTTTTGAACAAAAGTCACTCTATTAGACTATTAAAAGTGAGATAAAATCACTAAATGCGAAGCTTGGATATGATTTGTTCAGTTTTTTAGAAAGCAATTGGGGTCCTATATTAGAAAAAAAAGCAAGTTAGCAGCCTATATATTTGTGAAATATTAACTCGATGTTTACCCAATATCAATTCACCTCAGGATCCAGTTTCAAATCTTTTTTTACTCCATTGGTTCGCTACCTTAGTGGTCTTGCGTACTGTGAAGTTGATCTTATACTTGATTGTCACATACCAGATGCCCTAGGGCAAATTTGGTTATCTCCATTTTATTATAAAATAAATAGACAAATGAAAGGAAAACGTCACAAAATCACATTTTATAAACAAAAAGTTAACACTACTGAAGTTTTGTCCAATTTTTTCATCGATATTTTAAGGGAAAAACGCTCAAAAAACCTTCATTTCTTTTGACCGACTTGAGCGTGTTTGATCATTTTTGACATAGGAAGTGATAGTTTCTGAGATTTGTTTTTAAGGAGATGGCCGTTTTCAAGCGTTTTTTAAAACTAAGAATTCACCGTTTCTGACTGTTAATTTTAGGAAAAGACCGTTTTTGAGCGGTTTTTTATTTAGTTAAGGAGCGTTTTTCTTTTGGAGATCACAATTATTAACAGTTATTTTTATAAAAGGAGATAACTATTTTTAACCGTTCTTTTTTAGGGGATATCTGTATTTAACCACTTTTTTTTCAAAGCGATTACCGTTTTTGAGCGTTTTGTTTGGAAAACCTATCACATCTTTTCTTCACCAAGTGCACTCATCCTTTGTTACCGACAGTTGCAACAAAACCTGATGATACCAGCAAAAGAAAATGTTAAAAACGAACATGATTGCACTGCCATAAATTGTGGACGATACCGACAAAAAGATGATATACAACAGTTCTTACATAAAAAAAACCGACGAAATAAAAAAAATGACAAAAAACGATGCTTTTTGGGTCTTTTTTTCTCGCTTTTGTCTCAACACTGGATTTGAACAACTCCCTGATCCGATGAAAAAATATCCGTCACCGCTATTATTATATATTTTTTATATATTTTTTTCCGCGGCAGATATTTGGTAAAATTAGTGGTGATTTTTTGTTAGATTTACTATTAATAGCGGTGAAATAAAGATTTGCAGGTCATTTTTTCACCGCTCCCAACGCATTCACCACTATTCTTACCTCTTTTTTGCAATCGCATCGGTGATTTTGAAAGCGGACATTTGCGTGCGTTGAAATCAAATATAAACATAAACCGACTCATGTCGGAAGAACTGATCTCGAACGACAGTTGGGTGGAAAAACAATTGACCCCGCGGGGATTCGAATCTCGTTCAAGAGCAATTATAAACTGTCAAAAACGTGCTTAAGCGGTAATTTACTAATTAGATAATCAAGAGCAACAATCTTCTAAAAAAAGCGTTCAAAACGGCATTATATCCTAAAAAAACAATCGAAAACAATGATTTCCTAAATTGACCAATCAAAACCAATCGAAAGCGATCAAAACTCTAAATTTCCTAAAGTTCTATCATAAATTGGGTTGATATGAGGTCAAATTATGGGTTTTTACTCAGTAGTACTATAGGGTTCTGACTTAGTTTTTTTTGATATTCAGTATATTTTGAAGTCGACATTAAAAGCGAAAGGCTTGCCTCATTGATTTGTGTCATTTCATCCTTGGTGATCTTTTTGTCCCCGTTAATGTCATACAGCTTGAAGGCCATGTCTAGTCTCTCCTCTTTAGTGCCTCTGTGGATCACATTTACAGAAAACATAAACTCACGAAAACTCAATTTGCCTGAAACACAGGGTGGATGTTCCTCCGTATTTTTTAGTCTGGGGTTTTGTCGTTGACACTATATTGATCATTGTTCCGACCCCTCTTGAGGGGGGAGGAACTATAAACTCAAAAGGGTTTTTTTTGTTCAGACAATTTTGGCCGATCGATATATTCATCGTAGAGAGTTGAGAATGGTATTAATAGAAAGCTTGTCCAGCGTAGACTTGAAAATAAAAAAATATTTTTGATTGTCGTTTTTTACAGGGAGTTATCGAGGTTTAAACTTTTGAGAATATAGAGTGAATTCCGTTGATTTTATTCACCTTTTCGGAATTTTTAACTAAAATTTTGCCAATTTTTGCTAAAATTGCTCAAAACTTTTTATGAAAGTGTTGTTGATTTTTTTAAAAGACAAAAAATACTTTCGTTCAATTTTATTTAATTTCTTCTTCAAAAATCCTTGGTAACTTTTTCAAAATTCAGACTTTTTCATTAAAAACAGCACGAAATAAGTTTCGTCAGTCGACTTTAATAAACATTGCAGGAAGTGCACACCCAAAAGCCAATAACACAAATTTTTGGAGATTCGAAACGAGGAACTTCTACTTCCGTTGAGAGTGCTCTGTAACTAAACTTTGCCGTTTTTTGCCAACTTTACTCGTTGATTATCAAAAACGCAGCATTTATTCCTGATTTTTTAACTAACAAACCATCTATATCTATGACATTCTAAAAATTAAATGTTTTGAAGGGATGGACAGCATTAGCAGGGTTAGTTTTGGACCAATCTTGGACTGGTACAATCCACAAGCAGTTCGGATTGTAATCACTCGGTTTTTTATTAAAAAAAGTTAATCTTTTTTATATTAATTAAACAACAGAATATTTCAAATCAATGCTCACCAGTGATAGGTCCAATTAGCTTCCTAGAGAACTCCAATATAATGAATCTAATTTATTACTTGAAAGCTTATGGTCACTTTGACTAACAAAAAGTATTTGATTTTAAAATAAAAAAATGCTCACTAAAATTTGCCTCAATCTTTCTGTTTCTTTGGTCAATTTGTAGCTTAGTGTCAGCAATGAAAGATTGCTTCTTCGAATTCAATATTTATCGAGGTTTTACTCCTGAAGTTATGGTTTTCTCGCTTTGATACTAGCAGATTTCACATTATTTTATTTTTAGGTATTTGTACATTTTTATTTTTTCTAGTTTTATCGTATTATCACGTTATTGACAGTTCATATATCACATTAGTGGCGTTCAAAATAATACACGGTTGATAATATTAAAATTTTTATGATATAGATTATGGATTTGACGGCTTCGACACTACATTCTCGAAGAATTTATCTGAATTTTTTTTAAGGTCGTCTTAAACTATTGTTTTTACTTTGTCTTTTTAGTTGTATAAAATTTCCTGTACAATGAACCGATTCCATTGGCTTTCCATGGAGAAGTAGATCAGCCGATATTCTGATATTAGTTGATAGCTGATGGCTTTTATAACTTTGAAAACAATTGTTTTCTAAAACAAAAAAAATTAATTTATAATTTTGCAATTTTGTTCTTTTTATTGTCTGTTTGTTGCCTAGTTTTGTTGATTACAGTCCAAATATGACATTATTGTTGTCAAAGGAAGGTGTCAAAAAAGATTGGTGTCACAAAATCTAATGTTTACAATTAATTCGTTATGACTTTACTGGCTTCGACACCACGGGTTTTTTCACAAAAATAACTAAACAAATTTTTGATTTTTGTCATGTTGGACGTTATTTTTATAGACTTAAGACATATTCTTGAAAATTGCAGATCTTATAGGCTTCTTTGGAAGAATAATAGAAACTATTTAATTATTTCAGTTTGTAATTAACGGCTTTCATGTCTTTGGAAATAATTCTTTTTTTCGAAAAAACAAGTATTAGTTAATTTTGTCTTTTTTCCCTTTTTGGTTTGCTTGTTACCTAGTTTCATTAAGAAGAGTTCACATAATACATTACTGGTGTTTGAAGAAGATGCAACCAAACATAGTTTCAGGGCAAAAGTATGGCTTTACGCCTTCGAAAGCGTTTTCTGGCAAGTATTAATTGATTTTTTGTTTGTTGTCTATTTGTTGTTCTTTTTGTAACCGCATAAACAAATGAATACCCACAGTTCCTAATCCCTTTTTGTTGAAGCATTGGTAATTGAAAACCTAGAAGATTTTTTAGTTGATTTCTAGTGGTTTTCATTACTTTGAAATTAATTGTTATTAAAAAATAGAAGCAAATTTCTCAACTTTACTGTTTTTGATCTTTATTGTCTAATTGTTACCAAGCCTTATTATGGATTGGTCCCATATCTTTTTTTGGCAAACTACAAGTTTTTTTGTTTAGTTTCAGTTTCATCGGACGCTATTTTGACTTTCTTATTAAGTTTTGTTTATTGAAACGGACATAAAGCTTTTGATGTAATTAATGTTTGCTGCTGTTGTTAGATTTTGCTGTTAGTCCTGACTCTCTTTCTCATTATTGCAATATCTCCTCATCAATCTAATGCATCATTTTTTACTCCACTGAGTTATTGGCTTTGGAGGCTATCTTTTCCTTCACACGCCAATTTTAAAAAAAACACTTGAATTTTTGTATTTTTCTATCTGTTCCTCATTTGGTAGACAATTATGTCAAAATTGTAGATGAGCGGGATCGGAACCTTATGTGCGATCGCACATTAACTAGCCTCCTTGTTTAATGTAGGTTTTGCTCACGATTGAATTTGTTCTTTGTATGATTAATGAATATAAAATCGCTACATCATGGACGGTGCAATTTATGTACTGTTCCATGATTATACCATGTGCCTATGTTTATAATATGCAATCGCAACATGCAGATCACGCAAAAAAATACAGTTAAATAATTTGTTTCAAGTTACTTGGATTATAATTTTGTCAAGCTCGAACTGAAAATAATATGTATCAAGTACATTTTCACGGTTTCACTTTGTTCATTAGTATTGAGTAGTGAATACTTACGTAGCGCATTTTATCGGAGTCAAAAAGTTTCTTCGTTGCACAAAATTTGTTTTATGATAATATTGCACTCCTTTGCTTTTGATGTACTGAAAAAGGTAGTCATATGTTTTCTGTTTTTTAAATAAAGTGAAACTAAAGAGCACCACAATTATTTCTGAGCACCACAATTTTTTCTGACATTTATAATATTAATTATGTTTTTGGGCTTATTTACTTATTTATTTAAAACTCAACACCTAACGTCGGTCGAATTGCTCTCAAACAACCTTGCGAGCGCATGGTTTTGGTAGTACCTAGCCGGGGTTTGGCGATATAGCATAAGGGGATGAGCGGAGTGAGGTGGACTGGAATGAGTGTTAGGGGTGGGGGGCAAACTTTAGAACTGCCCTTCACTCCATGAAATTGTCGCCTCAAAACAATTTTAGTGAAACGCATTCTTAGAGACTGGTTAAACAAAGAATTTTCATTGACTAAACAGAAAACTAGACCTAGAACGGACTTTAAAAGTATTGGGAAAACATTTTCGAAAAAATCCAATCCAAAAAACCGAAAAAACGGTAAAAATCAAAGTGAAATTGCAGCATAAGATCAAAAAAACCACTAGCGAGAAAGCGCAATTTTGTTCAAACACTGTTTTCTCACTCTACTTTAAATTTAGAGCGAAAAAATTTCACATCGCAAAACCACTCGCTTTTTCGCTCCACTTCCTGTTTCGGCGTGACCAAAATCACTACTCCAATTTGACTTCAAAAATCATGAAAATGTGTGAACAGATCTTAAAAAAACATAGCCCGAAGAATTCCGGAAACGACTCGAAGTGGAAATCCACTGACATGCCATCCAACTACTCATCAGACAAAACGTGCCTCCAATAATTTACGATTATCCTAAAATAAAACCATAAAACAAAAAAGTAAAAAAAATTAATTCCATTAAAATATGATAAAAAATCTGATCAAAATCTGTCATAAATTGATACTCTAAAAAACTATTTCTGCCACAATTAGTTCATCAATACAACTAGTAACTTCTAAAACCAAGAATAAGATTTTTTTTAAATAATTGAAGCCAAATCTTGAAAAAAATAAGTTTTACAATTAACTTTGACTAAAAAACTGGAAAATGTTAATATTTTTTTAATATTACAAAAGCACTTTAATCTAAACAATTTTTTTCAGCCAATAAGGTACCCAGATGCTCGCAAAACAAAAGGCACGTCATAATAGGTTGAGAAACTTGTCTAAAGATCAGAAAAAACCGAAAAACTGCACAAAATTAAGGAAATTAATTCAAATTTTCGACATTTTTCGTCATAATTCTCAACAAAAAAAGCTTCATATCCACCAAATTGTAACCACGTGTTAACTGAAAATTGCTCAAGTAATAGGGGTATCTTCAATACCCATTTGAGGCAGTAAAACAAAACAATAGTAAAAAAGAAAAAAATTATCCCAAGAATCAGCAAAATACATGAAAAACATCCGAATTAGCATAAAATTCACATAAAATTTCAGAAACCTTCAAACCACTACCAAACCCAGCCTAAAGTTAAAAGCAAATCATAATAAAACCTCTTAACCAAAAAAATTGGGAAAAAACTGCTTTAAAATGCCGCACGTGAACAAAAAATTTCGCTCGCTAACAGAATTTTTTTTTCACACTTCAATTTCTCGCTCTCTAGAAAACAGCGATATGAACAAAAAACCACGCTCTTTTCGCTCCACTCTTTATTTTGTTCAGCAACAAAATCACTACAAATTTTTTGACATGTTTCATTTCCCGCTTCAAAATTCACTCCAATAAAATTGATTAAAAAAAAGGACTTCTCCAATACTCCTCTTCGAGTCGTAAAAAAAGACAGCGCCCCAATACAATTCAAATTCTTTGATTTGTAAAAAGACAAGGAGCGCCGAAATAATAGCCGTTGAGAGGCTGGAGGCGGCTATTAATCACATATGAAATATGCACAATCGTAATCATGTCTTAATCGTTTGAACCAAAAATATCTTCATTCTGAGTTTTTTTAAAAAAAATTAAATCAAGTCAAACAGAATTTCGTTGGGGCTCAATTTATTGCTGCCCCTTCATGATTAAAATTCAATTTTTTTGCTATTCGATAACAACGTTCTTCATTTTCAGCAAACGTTTGTCAAACTTTACACCCTGCTTCTCTACGCTAGTGATGGCTTCGTGTGATTTTTATATTAAACGTGTCTATTTTCCATATGGTCCATTTTTGAAAGAACGAATTCCATCTATTCTTCACTGTAAAATATAAAGGTGACTCAAATGGTGATATGTTTTCACGTTTGTTCATTTTTGGGTGAACTTGCTCATGCTTCTGAAATAATGAACAAAACCGACTAACGTCGGGCGAATTGCTCTCAAACGACCAGCGAGCGGTTGGCTTCGTCAGTCAGCGAGCTTCAAAAGAGGCTTTTTACTCTGCAACTTTTAGTATTCTAGCCTTGTTAGTAAACAAATCAAATAAAGAACTGAATATTTTACAAATTTGCAAAGTATTGCAAAATTTAAAGAAAAGTTTCCAGATTTCGCTGTGAAAATTTTCAAAACTTTATTTTGTCTCTGGAGTCATGTCAGGCAACCTATCTGCAAGACTTGAAACGCTTCATTGGCAAGTAATGATTGTTAAACTCGGAAAAGGACAGAAATATTCAAAAATTTTGAAAGCAATCGCAAATTTTAACAAAATATTCCTAAAATTCAAGATATTAAAAACTTCAAAACCATTTCATTGTCTCAAGAGACTATCCAGTATTCCTATTTCAAGCTTAAAATAGTTTCACTGGCTCATAAAGATCCATAAACTTGGACCCTGATACTATTTTTCCGAAAATTGATTTTATCAAAAATTGCGAAAGCTGGAGTCACTAAAATATTGATAACCATTCCATTAACTCTAGGAACTATGCGACAGTTCATCTTCAAAACTTGGAGAAGGTCCCTATGACCCTGGTGCCGAAGAAAATGATAAAAATTCAAAAAAGTTAAAACAAAACCTAAAAAAATTACAATTATTTTCAAAATTGTTAATAATAAAATCTTGAAAAACATTTCATTACATCTAGAAGCTATGCAGTAACCTGTAACCGAACCCTAGAGGAGACTCTTGAGGGCGGAGAAACCTAAAAAATAACAGAAAATTTCAAAAAACTTGACAAAAATTGCAAGTTGCATACAAAAACTGCTAAAAATTTTGATAATAAAAGTTGAAAACTAATCCCTGGCCAAAAAACATTTTCCACTAACTTATTATCAAACTGTAACGGTGATTTTCTGCTCGGCTGAATAATGACAATAAATGTCGAAAAAAAAATTGAAAAAAAAAATGAAGTTTTGCAATAAACTTCAAAAAAAATTTTAAAAAAATTGAAAAAAATTGAAGTTTTGCAATAAAATAAATGCTTAAATTCGTGGTGTTGAAATCTTGAAAAACATTACATTACATCTAGAAACTGTACAGTAAACTATTGTCAAAACCCAGAGGAGGTTATTTCACACCTAGGGCTGAAAGAACTCAAAAAATGACAAAAATCTTCAAAAAGCTTGAAAAAATTATGAAAAAAAGTATAAAATTGCGTGTTTTTAGCGATCGGTTGTTCGTCAGTAGTCACGGGGGGGGGGTGTTGCACCGGGGAGCTGATGGAGAGGGAGGGGGCAACAGTGGGATGGGAGCAACGATGCAGAGGGGGGTGTGGGGGCAATAGTGGGGGGGGGTCAGCAGTGGGGGTGTCTTCAACCACTAAGAACTGCCCTTCACATCACACCATAAGTATGTCTCCAAAACAGTTTGAGCTGAAACAGAGCTGAAAGGCTCTAAGAGAATTTAATGCCCTCTGGGCGCTACCTGTTTATCCCATTTTTGAGGACGAAAAGTCAAATGGGTCAGACGAAACATCGGTCAAGCGAAAAATTGCATAAAAAAGACCAACAGGACTAATATAATTGCTACAAACTTCGTTTGAGAGCAATTAATAACATTCTTTTGGCATTGAAGATTCGATAGAGTTTGACCTTTGACATTGGGTCATCTGGTAAGTTAGCCTTACATTTTACGTTAAAATTTTTTAAATCAAACAATTGTTAAATATGGTGAAATTTGCTATTAAATTACAAAACTGAATTCATAGTTGGTAAAAATACTGCAGGGTGCTACCTTAGTTTTGAAGTTCAGTATACTAGTCTGTAATGAATTGAACAGTATAATGTAAACAATCAGAAGCATCGTGAGACGAGTTTAACCCCCCCCCCCCCCCCCCCCCCCCTCAGGTCTATTGACCAAATCAAATTAGATCAAATTAAATTAAATTAAATTAAATTAAATTTAGTAGAAGGTCAGCAATACACACAAGAAAAATTTATTTTGATTTGAATTGAAATGGGTCTCGTTTACCATCGTGATCACTGTCGAAAACTCTGAAGAGGTGATTTCCAAGCATGACGCCATCTCCATCAGGGAACTTCCTCTTGTATGTGTGCACAAAGTCCTTCTCACTCATGAAGCCTCTTCTAACAACATGTTTATTCAGTGGTTCAGGTTGTGATTCAATTGCGTTAAAATAATTTGAAAATATCTTTTCGCTAACAATAGTTTCAGTAATTTAATCACCGTTAAAGTTTATTTACTGAGATTGTTAGCATAAAGTTTCAGTAAAAATTGGTGTTTGAAACCTAACAGATTTTGAACTTTTCTTGAATGATCTTGAAGCTGCATGTTAAAATGCACTAGCTCGAAACGAACAAGGAGTAGAAGTTGTCAACCAGCAAAAAAATGCAAATTGTTTTTTAGGAGTCCTAAGAACGCTGGATTCAAATACACAAATAGCAAATACGAGTCAATAGCGAGTCCGTTTTTTACTTAAATGAATAACCCAAATCCACTAACTCGGGATAAATTAAAGTCTATGTTAACCTGTACTCCATCCTGAATCCACTGTGCCATGCTACTATCTCATCTCTTGTGAATCTTGTCTCCTTCAGGAGGAAATCCAGATCATCTGCACTCAACTTGCCATGAGAAGCACCCATTTCAAACCCAAAAATTAACTATTCCACACTTCTGTAGTGTAAATTTCAGAAAGCAAAAATTAACTATTGCACACTTCTGTAATGTCTAGCAGTTTTTGTAAATTTCAAAATGTTGTAAAAATTGAGAGATTAAAACTATTGTTTGGGCCTTCGATAACCTAACAAGTTTGAATTTCTTGTGCATCATTTATATTTGTTCATCATTATTTTCAAGGAGCGACAATCAGTTTTACTTGCTATTTAATCATGCTTTAAGTTTATCAGTTTGAACTAAATTATAGGCTTCGAAGGAGCTGATCACACCTTTCAAAGTTGTCGCTTAGTAAGGAGCAGCGGAGTAAGTGTGAACAACGATTATTGAAATTGAGATTTGTCTATTTATTTAGTTAAACAAAATTCACTGCAAATTTGGCTTTCTTCTCTTCAGAAATAAATATTTTGCTATTTTAGCAAGTTACCCGAAAAAAAAACAACCAAAAATTTCATATGCATCGTCCTTTTCACTTTGCCGAGATATTTGTATGCCATGATTGCCTCTCATGTAAAGGAAGTTCATCATCTTCACAGCTTATATCGACTTATATTATTCCTATCAATTCTCAGAAATTTCGCTTTTATTAGTTGCTAATTTTTTTTCACTCAGATTTGGGTCCCAGTCCAAAGTCAGTTAACCTCTGAAGAAACCATAAAAGATAAAATTTTCTTGGAACAAGAAAAGGAATTTTGTTCTCAGAAGAGGCTCTGAATATAGATATATGGTGTCAGTACAAAACACCCAATGCCGATATAACCAATCTGACAAAATATCCAAAGTATTCTCAATGTTTTATCCTAATGTTTAAACTACCAGAACAATTACCTAGCTTAAAAATTAGCTAGTGAATTTAGTCGTGCATTTGTTCGTTATAGTTTCACTTGTTGTGAAACTATAACAACAAGACATGGGATTAGATTAGCAGTTTGTCTATTAGATAACGCGCTGGTAATATCGAGTGCTAATTTGTAATCAGAGGCAATGCATAAATTGTAATCAGAGGCAATGCAAAAACTCAAAGGCAATGCATAAATATAATCGCATTGGTTATCTTGGCAGATTGGTTATTTTAGAAATAGGTATATTGACATGAATTAATTTGCTATAAAATTTTCAAATGGTCGAGTTTGGTGACAAAATAAATGTCTTTTTCAAGGTTCAATAATTCGTTACTTACCATAAATATATTTATGTATCTTTTTATGCTAGGGTGAGGACAGCAAAAAATTTTAGAGATTGTAAAAGGGATTTTTTTCGTTATCAATTCTATGGCTTAGAGCTGTAAGATTTTTTCCATCAACCAAATTTTTGTAGTTGCTAAATTTCCCCTTTGTTTGGTTTTTTGTTACTTTTTGACAAATCGCATCGTTAACGTAATGATCTGGTTTGATGTGACATATCGAAATACTTGATATTACAAATTATTTGATGAAACATAAAAATAAAGTGAATAAGTTTATTATTTACTTGAGATTTGCGCCATTTCTAACTCATAATATTTAGCGAGTTACCAGAAAAAAAACAACCAAAAATTTCATATGCATCGTCTTTTTCAGTTTTCCGAGATATTTGTATGCCATGATTGCCTCTCATGTAAAGGAAGTTCATCATCTTCACAGCTTATATCGACTTATATTATTCCTATCAATTCTCAGAAATTTTGCTTGTCTTAGTTGCTGATTTTTTCCACTCAGATTTGGATCCCAGTCCAAAGTCAGATAACCTCTGAAGAAACCATAATAGATAAAATTTTCTTCGAACAAGAAAAGGAATTTTATTCTCAGAAGAGGCTCTGAATATAGGTATATGGTGTCAGTACAAAATATCCAATGCCGATATAAACAATCTGACAAAATATCCAAAGTATTCTCAATGTTTTATCCTCATGTTAAAACTACCAGAACAATTACCTAGCTTAAAAATTGTTATGAAACTATAACAACAAGATATGGGATTAGATTAGCAGCTTGACTATTAGATATCGTGCTGGTAATATCGATTGCTAATTTGTAATCAGATAACTGAACAAAAAAGTCAAACGGAATGCATGGATATAATCGCAATGGGCAACTTGGCAGATTGGTTATTTTAGAAATGGGTATATTGACATGAGTTATTTTGCTATAAAATATTCTAATGATTGAGTTTGGTGACAAAATAAACCTCTTTTTCCAGGTTCTTTTCAAAATTTGTTACTTACAATAAATACAATTATGTATGTTTTTATGCTAGGGTGAGGACAGCAAATAAAAGAGATCGTAAAAGGGATTTTTTGTTATCAATTCCATTACTTAGAGCTGTAAGATTTTTCTCCATCAACGAAATTTTTGTAGTTGCTAATTTTCCCCTTTGTTTGGTTTTTTGTTACGTTTTGACTATTCACATTGTTAACGTAAAGATTTGGTTTGATGTAACATAACGAAATATTTGATATTACAGATTATTTGATAAAAATAAAATGAATAAGTTTAATTTTACTGGTGATTTGTGCTAATTCTAACTCTGACTTATAGTTAGAACTTTCACATAAACAAAACATCTTTAGCTGATATCTGTGAAGTTATATTGAAGAGGCGCTCCCAAGAAATGGCTTCAAATTTGTTCAAACCAAAATTTTATTATTATACTAACACCATTAATTTGTGTGGAATATTTGAACAACTTAGAGTTAGCGATTATCGCAAACCAAATCAGCGACTTTTCCTCAAAATAGATGTCAATTAAGTGCTCTTAGGTTGGGAGAACAATTTGTTAAGAGCAAAAAGTTACAATAGTACTTGCCATATAAGGCAAGGGTAAAAACTTGTTCAGAGCAACGAAGTAAATTAACCCATATCAATTAATCTATATCTTGACGGATCGATTTTTCAGTTTGATGCAGACCATAAATACTTGTACTATTCTGAACATTTTGGAATTGTTAAATTGACTATATCTATTTGTTTGTGCTCAAGACCGAGACAACTAAATAGTACAATGTTCATTTTAACAAGTCTTAACAAAAATTTGTTTTACGCATCCCTCAATGAGAGGGAACCGACAGATCGTGTACATTTCACTGGCTGGTAATATATTTAAAAAACTGAGCTGTTAAGGTTAATAGGAATTGCATTTCAATGTAGCTGACGGAATTATTTGCATATTGGTACCAACTGATTTCCCTCTTTCGAACAGTCGTATTTGTTATTCGTTGAAAAATATTCAAATGTCCTCGGACAACAAGACTTTCTTCGAATGCTAATTTTCCCAAATCTTGCCGGCACCGTTAGTTCTTTCCTTTCGTGAGAACTTTATTGGAGGGTTAAGCATTTTAATGTTTGAAATATTGATGTTTTCGCTTGTTTGTGTTTTCATTGCGTTTTTCAACTCATGTACCATGTTCCTGCCCAAGTTCAGGCCCCAGATGGAATCAAGTATGTTCAGACCAAAGATGAACGCACAAGGGGGTTTATTGCGTTCAAAATTACATAGGCTGGAAACATCGAAGAAAAACACACGGAAGTCTGAGCAAGAACGCTCGAAAGTCTGGATATGAATGTGCAAATTGCTTTCAGCCGTGTTTAAAAAACTATCTATGAAAACAAATTTAGCACTTTTACTCCAGAATAACCACTCAAGTGGTTGCCTTCAATGTTGAAAGCTGATAGTCACTTGAGTACAAAATAATAAGCAAAATGTCGAATATGAAAAGAAATGCACTCAGTATTTTGTGTTGCCTTGAAAACTTTTACTTTTTATGTTATAAGAAGTATCTGAAATTTAAAAAAACATAGAAGAACAAGTTGAATATAGCATTGATTGAATAACTTAGAACTATTTCACCTGACCATCAGCTAAAAAAACAACCGCAAAAATTAAACAAACTAAGCAAGATGATCATTGCTTAATCTCCTGAGGCTTTTACACTGAAGGCCAAATCTGATCTAAACAAATATACTCACTAACACAAGCACAAGCTTTCGAACAGCATTATCTAATAAAAATAGCAGAAATAGAGAAATATGACAATTAATTAAAATAAAATTGTAAAGTTTAAAGAAAGTTTCTTGATTTTGCTAAAGTAAAAAAATCAATACCATTTGTTTTCATTGAAATCTGTCCAGTAACCTATCTGCAAGACCTATAAAGGTTCGATTGGCCCATAACGATTCATAAACTTTGAAAACAAGCCAGAAAGTTTGACGACAATTGCAATGAAATATTGCTCAAATTCTTGATTTTAATTTCTTCAGAACTGCTTCCTTGTCTCCAGAGGCTTTCCTTTAACCCATTTTCAACCCTAAAAAGTTGTATTGGCACATAAAGATTGATAAACTAGAAACATGAGAAAAAACTCAGAAGCAGTGAAAGCCTTTCAATTTCTAATGAAAAAATAGCAAAAATTTGTGATATTAAAAACTTTAATACCATTGCATTGTCCACGCCAACTATGCAGTAACATACATTGCAGTCCCTAGATGAGATTACCCGACCACTGAAACAGGAAAAATGAAATGTTAAAAACAAAATTGAAATGTTGGAAACAACTTCAATGCCACTAAAATTTTTCATAAATCTATTATCAAACCCTAAACGAAATTTTGTGACCCCTGAGATTGGAAAAACAAAAAAATGACAACAATTTAAGAAAACTTCAAATAGAATTTTTTTCAGAACTTGCAAAAATTGTAACATTAAAATGTTGAAAACCGTTCCAATGCCATTTGAAAACATGCAGCAAATAATTTTTGTATCCTCGAGGAGCATTTTGGCCCCTGATGTTGGAAAACCTTAAAAGATTGCAAACATTTTCAAAAATTGCATTTGAATGTAGCTGACGGAATTATTTGCATATTGGTACCAACTGATTTCCCTCTTTCGAACAGTCGTATTTGTTATTCGTTGAAAAATATTCAAATGTCCTCGGACAACAGGACTTTCTTCGAATGCTAATTTTCTCAAATCTTGGCGGCACCGTTAGTTCTTTCCTTTCGTGAGAACTTTATTGGAGGGTTAAGCATTTTAATGTTTGAA
This sequence comes from Convolutriloba macropyga, assembly GCF_964194025.1. Lineage (NCBI taxonomy): Eukaryota > Metazoa > Xenacoelomorpha > Acoela > Convolutidae > Convolutriloba > Convolutriloba macropyga. The sequence continues at coordinate 32,272,337 of NC_134470.1, forward strand.
ATATTGATGTTTTCGCTTGTTTGTGTTTTCATTGCGTTTTTCAACTCATGTACCATGTTCCTGCCCAAGTTCAGGCCCCAGATGGAATCAAGTATGTTCAGACCGAAGATAAACGCACAAGGGGGTTTATTGCGTTCAAAATTACATAGGCTGGAAACATCGAAGGAAAACACACGGAAGTCTGAGCAAGAACGCACGAAAGTCTGGATGTGAATGTGCAAATTGCTTTCAGCCGTCTTTAAAAAACTATCTATGAAAAGAAATTTAGCACTCTTACTCCAGAATAACCACTCAAGTGGTTGCCTTCAATGTTGAAAGCTGATAGTCACTTGAGTACAAAATAATAAGCAAAATGTCGAATATGAAAAGAAATGCACTCAGTATTTTGTGTTGCCTTGAAAACGTTTACTTTTTATGTTATAAGAAGTATCTGAAGTTTAAAAAAACATAGAAGAACAAGTTGAATATAGCATTGATTGAATAACTTAGAACTATTTCACCTGATCATCAGCTAAAAAAACAACCGCAAAAATTAAACAAACTAAGTAAGATGATCATTGCTTAATCTCCTGAGGCTTTTACACTGATGGCCAAATCTGATCTAAACAAATATACTCACTAACACAAGCACAAGCTTTCGAACAGCATTAGCTAATAAAAATAGCAGAAATAGAGAAATATGACAATTAATTAAAATAAAATTGTAAAGTTTAAAGAAAGTATCTTGATTTTGCTAAAGTAAAAAAATCAATACCATTTGTTTTCATTGAAATCTGTCTAGTAACCTATCTGGAAGACCTATAAAGGTTCGATTGGCCCATAACGATTCATAAACTTTGAAAACAATCCAGAAAGTTTGACGACAATTGCAATGAAATATTGCTCAAATTCTTGATTTTAATTTCTTCAGAACTGTTTCCTTGTCTCCAGAGGCTTTCCTTTAACCCATTTTCAACCCTAAAAAGTTGTATTGGGACATAAAGATTGATAAACTAGAAACATGAGAAAAAACTCAGAAGCAGTGAAAGCCTTTCAATTTCTAATGAAAAAATAGCAAAAATTTGTGATATTAAAAACTTTAATACCATTGCATTGTCCACGCCAACTATGCAGTAACATACATTGCAGTCCCTAGATGAGATTACCCGACCACTGAAACAGGAAAAATGAAATGTTAAAAACAAAATTGAAATGTTGGAAACAACTTCAATGCCACTAAAATTTTTCATAAATCTATTATCAAACCCTAAACGAAATTTTGTGACCCCTGAGATTGGAAAAACAAAAAAATGACAACAATTTAAGAAAACTTCAAATAGAATTTTTTTCAGAACTTGCAAAAATTGTAACATTAAAATGTTGAAAACCGTTCCAATGCCATTTGAAAACATGCAGCAAATAATTTTTGTATCCTCGAGGAGCATTTTGGCCCCTGATGTTGGAAAACCTTAAAAGATTGCAAACATTTTCAAAAAATTGAAAAAAATGCAAAAAGTAGTATAACTTTTGTAAATATAATTGCATTACCACAACATAAGGTTCATAAGAGGGCCATGGCAAGTATTTATATCTTGCAAAAAAAACAATTATCAATTTTGACAAACGTGAAATCAAGAATAATCAAACAAAAAAACTTGAAAAGTAACAAAAAATAACACCATTTTGAGCTGAAAAATTGGAAAAAAGACCTTTTAACCTTTAGACCTTCCCAGCAGCCTCAGCATTGTAAGCACTTGAAAGGCTGCAAAAGCTACCTTAGGGTGTCTAATAAGGATTAATGCGCACTGGGACTTACCTGTTTATTCCGTTTTGAAAAATCAAAGTCATGAAAATTGTGTGAAAACATCTTAAAAAATGACAAAGCACCAATACAATTCAATTTTTGGATGGCAAAAACTCATGCCTTACATTCCAGAGTATATCATATTTATCCAAAAAATAGTTTGCAATGCTTTTGATAGTTTAGGCAAAGTTTTTAAAACTCTCCTAACCAGTTAATGATTTTGAGGATGTACATACGAATTGAACAAATTATGCTAATTTCAAGTATAAAGGTTATGTATTATTGCAGTTTGTCATAATTTGAACGCACAACAGTCTGGACATGAATGAAAGGAAGTTTGAACACGCACGCACGAAAATCTGAACGTGATCGCACAAAACTTTGTGAAGACTCAAAAGTCTGGTGAACGCACAAAAGACGGGGAACGCACGAAAGTATGGTGAACGCACAAAGTTTTGAACTTGAATGCGCAAAAGACTGGTGAGCGCACTAAAGTCTGAAAATGAACATATAAAAATCAGGACAAGAACTCACGAAAGTCGGGGAAACGCACTTAAGTCTGGACATGAACGCACGAAGTCTGGTGAACGCACGAAAGCTTAGATTTGAGATCTTTCCGTCTGGGACGGTCTGGACATACGCATTTTCCGTCAAGCACCTCAACCTGGGTGAGAAAGTATATGCTCTTTTTTGGATTTTGAATTTTTATTTTAATAAGATAACTAAATACTTCATATACTTTCTCCAATTTTTCGGAAGTTTATTTCTGCAGAATAGTTCTCATAAATAACATAAATAACATTAATGTTCACTTAGATTTTATCGGCAGTTAAGGATGTCGAATACCGAAACGGCATGAGCTAACAAGATTCTCTTCAAAATTATAATTGGTTTAACAAAACGTGAAGAGTTTTGTAAAAACAAGCTGTTGTGAGTCAGAACATGACTATTCATCACGACAATGGTGCAATTGATATCAACAGAATGACTAGTTAAAGTAAAAAATATCATTGATGGCTACAAAAGTTATTGTAACTGATAGTAAATAAACCACGACTTTCATCACCGGCAAGTGGATTCAACAAAGCTTTTTGCATCCGTTTCTACAGCAAAAGCGTTTGAGACTATGGCAACTGGTGTTTTTCGTAGGCCAGAAGTGGTTATTTTGCTTCTCATTGGTACCAGGTAGGACACGATGTTAACTTTATTACCTTAGAAAACGAATGAGAAAGCTAATGCTACTTTTATTTTTGAAGATATTCATTGGTTCTTTATTAGATTGATTTTTGAGATCATTTCTTGACTGGATTGCTGAGATCATTTCAATTTACTTATGGAGCTACAAGGACTTCGGTTAAGAAAAAAAGAGGACGAGGACTTGGATTATTACAGGTCTTCGACTGTGATCACTGCTAGGGAAGATAAGCTCTTGCATTGCCAGGCAAAATATTAAAATCGCAGAAGCGATCTCACATCACTCTCTTTTGTTGTCAGAAAAAGAAATTTATCAAGGAAAAGCTGAACAAAAAGTTGACAAAACATTCACTCATGTTCACGTAATTCACTTATTTTGGATTGCTGTTCTGCTCATTCAAATCAAACTCAAGCGTGTTATCAACACAAATGCGAGAGTGGGTTCATGTTTGCGTGTGAATGCGTGAGTGGATGTGAGTTGGGTGCGCTTTGTGCGCGTGCAGGGGGTGTCTAGGTGGTGCATAAATATCTGAGAGAGAGATAATGGGGTTTTACAATAAATTTGTTTTCAGTACCATTATAAAAACAACAAATTTTAATAATTTATTATTCGTACCGAACAGATACAAGGAGGTAATTTAATTTGCTTGTTTGAGAACTGTTTCAGAGCATTTTTTTGTGTGGTGTGTGTGTGTGTGCGTGTGTGTGTGTGTGTGTGTGTGTGTGTGTGTGTGTGTGCGTGTGTGTGTGTGTGTGTGTGTGCTTGAGTGAGTGTGTGAGTTAGTCTCTGTGTCTGTGTGTGTGTGTGTGTGTGTGTGTGTGTGTGTATTTGTTTTTTGGGCTGTTTAGGTATATATGTTAAAAATTTTTTGGATTTCGTTTTTTTCCGAGGACTTACGGTGGTTTAAAACTCTGTGAACGTTAGCCAAATGTTGGTTGTTTTGTTCACAATTTTATTAAATTTTGCTGAAATTTTGATCAATTTTTTCTAAAAATTTAAGAAAAAAAGTTGAGGTAGTCTTATTGGTTTTACGTTTAAAGATAAAAGATTTTTGCTAAATTGTTTCAGTCAACAGCTTCGGGTTTTTAAAGTTCGGCCACTTTTTTGAAAATTTCGCAATTTTTCATAAAAAATGGCATGAAATATGCTTATTTGGACCAATTTGTCCAATTTGCCAGGAAGTGCAGTGATAAAAACTCCTGATAAAATGTATGGGAACTAAAAAGGTCTCATTTACCTCCCGATCATAAGGAAGTGCTGCTGGATCTAACGTTTTAGCGGTCCTTCGATAATTTAAACGGTATTTCAAAATGCTTGTTTCAACAACCGCGCAAAGATATCAAGGCCAGTTGTTGAATAATCGTTGATTTTCGCAACGAAAACGTGTTCGGATTGTAATTTTGGTCTGGCCCTTTAAAGCGTTTTTTGCATATTTTAATTCCCAATTACAGGCAAATCTGTTTTAAATTAAAGATCCGATCATTAGTAGGTCCCATTCATCTTCAGATGATGTCAATTGAATGAATTTTGAGGGCAATCTTTTTGTAGTCTTATCACTGAGGCCATTAATAAAATGTCCATTTCCTTATCCAAGGAGCTAATTATTAAACCATCGGATGCTAGCAGTTGGTACATAGTGGTTTTTCGCTAACATAGCTTGCTAATCAATCAAAATTCATCATATATTTATAGTATAATGACTTTTTTGGTCAAATTTTCCTTTTTGGTAACGTTTGGAACATTTTTTTGCTTTAACTGGTAAGCAGCAATAGTGAAAACACTTTTGGTCTAATTTTTGAATCTTGCAATTGTTTCAATAATTGCACGATTGTTATGGGGCGCCGTACTTCTTTTTTTATTTTTCCGTTTTTTAAGTTAACTACAGACCACGATGATTTCAAGTCAAAGCTCAATAATTGACTGATCAAATTGACAAATTTACGTGCGAATAGTGGCTTGGACACCCTCTTCGTAAAATTAGTTTTGAAGTATTAAGTTCTGCATACAATTGTTGATCTTTTGTAGCCTTTTAGCTTAGTCTCAACAATCTCATGTACAATTGAATCCCTAAGCAGTATCAAGTTTTTTTTGTACTTTTTTAATTTGAACGTTTATGGTTGTTGTAAATTATGGTTTTACAAATTTGATTCCAATAATAATTTTTTCTGAGATTTCGCACCTTTAATCCTATTTTTTCCAACTTTTAGTGTAGTCTGGGCAAAGAGAGAGGTCGCAATCTGTTTCAAGTGAATTAGAATGTGATCATTTTCTACTTCTTATTTGTGCTCAATAAAGACAGGTCCCATGTTTTTCCTTGTGAGATGCAATTCAATTGATTTATTTTAGCTTTGATTTGATGCTTCTTTGAGTTTTACATTTAAAAAAAAGATAGATATTGTGTTTTGGTCGTAAGTTATTTTTGTTGTTTTTATTTGATTTTGTTGTTTGTCTTGTCTTGTATCTTGGGCCTTCTTATGAGACATGGTTTAATTTGCATATTGATTGGAGCTTAAAGCGACTTTTTAAATGAGTAAACCAATTATTTTTGAACTATTATGTGCAAAATCACATTACCGAGCCTCATTGTTTGATATATTTGCAAAATACCATAGCCTTTGATGCCGACTCATAATATAATATTTAAATCAAATTGGGAACCTCTTTTTTCAGATTAAGCTGGGCAGCATTTACGAGTAAGTGCTTCCAATGTGTTCAAAAATTCTACTTAATAGATTTTCAAATCTCGAATCTCCATTCGACTGTTGTTAAAGTTTTACAGTAGTTTTTATGTTTTGTAGTTACGCAGTCTCATCAAAGCTCCAACGCAACTGGAATCAAAGTCTGTGTTCGCCTGGACAACCCTCCGGGTCGGCTGTACAGAGACAACATACCGGTGGCTTCCAATCTGCAAAATGACGATTGTGTATTTGACAACGGATACAACAACAATGTTCCTGGGGACGGTCTTGAGCCCAGCAGACAATTCGAGTACGCATTGGTTGATGACAACGACAACACAATAAGAGACAAGTTTTGCACCTGTAAGAATCCGTGCTTGACCATAATTTGTTATTAAAAGACCACAGCTGAACGTACGAAAAAACTTTATCTCGACATTAAGTGGCTATTGGATTGTGTGCTTGTAGTAAATATTGGACCTCCCAATTAGAATTAAGTCTCTTCATAAGTCAACCTTTGAATGCTTTTTAGCTGTGATTTGCATAACAGTTAAATCGCTTGTTGACCAGGAAAAAAGCTTTTCTCAATCTTGAGTTGATATAATCTAATTTGAGACTAATTTAACTTTAGCCAACCTTACTTTTTTGGTTTAACAATTTTTTTTCTCGACCATTTTCAACCCAAATTGTTGGCCCTTGTAGCATCATTGAAAAACACTAGGTGTGCTCGAACGAGATGAGGAACTAGCTCCAAGCAATCTCGATAAAAGCAAAAACTCACAATTTCGACAGACAAAGACTGGAAGTTAAAACAAAATTGGCTATATAATGCTGAAAACTTCTCTTCACTGTAAAAGAAATAATGAGACTTATTGAACGAGCCTTTTAGAGTGTTATTTATAGAAGACGCAAATAAAACTGCGGTGACTTATTATCGCGGGTCAGAGCAATTTTTATTTTAAAAAAAATGATCCAATATGTTTAAAACCTGCCATTTTAAAGAAAAAAATTTTCGAAAACGTCTAAACTGTCATTTATTCCCGCAAAAATGGGATCCAATGATTGATAAAAAGTGACTGAAGTAAACTTAAGTGTTAAAAATTAAACTCAGGCACTTCTTCTATTGCTTTCTCAGACGCTGTTTTGAAATATATATATATATATATATATATTATATATATATATGTATGTATATATACATATATATAATATATATATATATATATATATATATATATATATATATATATATACACATAGTAGTGAAATTGCCGGTATTTTAACGGTGGGGGACCTG